>NC_071284.1:25491046-25778546 GCF_001660625.3 Ictalurus punctatus
TTAATTGGGCCCAATTTGGACATTTTCACTTAGGGATGTACTCACTTTTGTTGCCAGCAATTTAGACATTAATGGCTGTGTGCTGAGTTATTTTGAGGGGACAGCAAATTTACACTGTTATACAAGCTGTACACTCACTACTTTACATTGTAGCAAAGTGTCATTTATTCAGTGTTGTCACATGAAAAGATACAATCAAATATTTACCAAAATGTGAGGGGTGTACTCACTTTTGTGAGATATTGTGTGTGTGTATATAATATATATATATATATATATATATATATATATATATATATATATTGTCGTGGCGGACCGATAGGCGCACAAGAAATTAAAATTGCTCCTTCCCCGACTGCCGCGCTGGCGCTGAAGAGACGGCCCCGCTGCAATGTTGTGGACAAGTGGCGGTGGGGCAGGGCCACCGACACACCCCCGGCCGATGACTGGTGCACCGTACGGGAGAATTCCACCATCCAGTGGACGAGGGGAGAGTATGAAGGGCCGCTCTTCCGCTCAGCGAGAGAGATTTCTCTCACATGACAAGTGCGCGTGGCTTCTTGCCAGCTCTTAGCATTGGTTTCACTACGCGTGCTGTCTAATCGTGTGTCTGAGTGTGTGAGTGAGGACTCGGACCCGAACCCGAACGAAGCCTCCGCTCCCTAGCTGCACACGCGGTGCTGCCTGACCGCCGAGAAGAGCCTCGATTCTTCCAGAAAGCATCGACGCGATGCCAGAAACCGTGCAGCCCACTGATCCCGCACCACACGCTGCCATGTCCGCACGTACACACTCGCACTCACGCACACCCCAGAACACCATAAATAAAGAAAACCTACGTTTTGCAGTTACAGCGGCCTCCTGTGTGTCTGTGCTCCACCCACCGCGGGCTAATATCCTTACAATATATATGTATATTAGAATTGCTATCAAGTGTTTACACATACTTAAGATACTTTTTCTAAATTCTTAACCCAGCAACACACCTACTGTACATCACACAGTTAGACAAATAGTTAATGTTCTGCTCAAAAAAACATTTTTTTTTTTTTTTTTTTAAATACCAACTCTAGATTTCAAAATGCAATAAAAAATAAACACATTTTCTACCCAACAGGAACATATAGTCAATCATAGCACAAAGGCTGTCAAAATACTAACAGTCGATGGCATTACAAAAACTGCATTACTTGTTCAATTCTAGATGCATTCAGTAGACAATATGAAATCCATTGCTTTTTATCTTTCAGTTTCCTTTTACTGTAAACAGTTTGGTTGAGTGTGAAATGTGTGCATTCTTGGCAACATATTTTCTAAAAGTGAATGAGTCGTCATTACTTTGTAGAATACACAGTAGAAAAAAAAATAGTAAGTGACAGAATTGCTGCAGTAAAGCTTTATTAGCAACATGAAATTGCTGCCAGTGGTCAACAAAAATTCCAACATACATGATCTACATCTTATGTTGTCTCTCGCTATGCAACTTGGATAGAAATGCTTTTCATGCCTTATCTACCACTGGCAGTCTGCAGCTGGTGTCCATTGCATCTAGGAGGGACATTTAGTGATGCTGGTGATGATCATACACTTTCCATCTCCAGGCAGAAAGGCAAGTAGAGGGAAGGAAAAGAGAAACCATTCTTGGATGGGGTGCAAACCAGTTTGTGATTGCATGCAAACGGTGGAATGCTACATTGTCCCATGCAATCACAAATGCCCTTCTGTTTCCTCCCACCTGTTCCCTTTCTGCTTCTGGCACCCGTTGTTGGTGGAAGCCATCTAAAAACAAAATAAGGTGTTTAGTGTTGTATGGACCAATCTGGCATTTCTGCAGGACCAAACCAGCACTTGAGACTGCAGCACACATTGTGATATTTGCTCCTCTCTTACCTGGCACATCAATGGCGGTCCTTTTTCTGATGACATTTCTTCCCTGCTGACATGTTTTTGCAAGATTAAACCTTGCCTTCTCTACATAAATGATTTCATGTGGGGTCTGATTAGTCTTCAACTCCATGACTCTCTGAAAGCTTTTCAGTATATCCCACTGTAGGTACTGTAACCTGTGTTTACATGTAGACTAACATAGTGTGTATTGGTGCAGGAGTTCCTTGACCCACTCACTGTTCCTTTCAAAAGGAATGGTGTACAACTTTTTCACTCAAACTCTGTGTTTGGTCAGAGTTTGAGTGTTGGTCAGAGTCTGAGCAATAGTAGCCAGGCTGATGCTTTCCACATTGTGAAATATTAGGTTGTCGTCTACAGTTCTGGTCTGAAATTCTCTGTTTTATTGCATTGTCTCCAATGACCATTCTTACAATGGCATGCTCTTGGTCTTCACTGAGGAGCTTTCCTCTTCCCCCAGAGGGAGGAAGACACTGTATCTTTTAGAGTAACAAAAATTCAACATATGTATTTGCTTTGGGACTGGTGGCCTACAATTACTGTAGGACATAACAATAGTAATAATAGAAGAAGCCCTTGTGAAATGCTTTACTTAACTGTTGGTTTGTTGAAAATTCTGGATAATGGAAGCCCTGATTGACCGTCTGAGTTTATGCTGGATTCTTTCACCAGCCTCTCTCAACGATAGACCATGGTTTGTCACATGGTCTATGATGGTGGCTCTTATTTAATCAGTGACAACAGCTCTTACTCTCCTGTGAACACCACCACACATTCTTACTCCTCTCCCCTACCTCTCCTTATCCCTTGTCCTGGTCCAACTACTCTTATCCCTGGTCCAACTACTCCTCTTCCTCATCCAGGCATAATTTTTTCTCTCTCTGCTCATCTGTGTTGTTC
Source organism: Ictalurus punctatus (assembly GCF_001660625.3). NCBI lineage: Eukaryota > Metazoa > Chordata > Actinopteri > Siluriformes > Ictaluridae > Ictalurus > Ictalurus punctatus. The sequence continues at coordinate 25,493,852 of NC_071284.1, forward strand.
TGTATCCACATTGAACAAAACCAATCCAAAACAACCCCTTTTTGCTGTATATGTCCATGTAATGGAAGAACGATTGAAATTGGAATCAGCTATTTCTCAATATTTCAAATGCTTATCAGCTGTTTCATTTTGTGCTGCTGTTTTTGCAGAAGTAGAGGCTTTATACTTTATTTATGGTTTGGAATATGAGGTCTTCATTTCTTGCATGCTTTGTGCAAGCATTTGTACATAAGACAAGAAAGATCCATTGGTATTGGTATTTGGTAAGCTTGTATGTAAAGAAAATTTAAGCATTTTTAAAAAGTGTTAATTGACTGCATAGTCTGTCAAACAACATGAATTGTGTTAATGGTATAAACCACAACAGACTGATATTATATATATATAATAATACATTAAATATCATGCCCCCATAAAGATAATAAATGCCCCTGAAAATCAACTCCAGGTGGTAAATATTGCCCCTTAATTTGCCCTTTAATTTAAAACCAATGGCATCCAGCGTCTGCTTATTGTCACGTATCGTGTCGTACCGGAAATAAGGTAGGATGCAAGTGCAGTATGAACAGTTTTATTTAAGAGAGAGACAGGCAGACAAATCCAAAACGTGATCCACAAACGTAATCCAGTAAAATGCAAAGTTCAGGCGATCGGCAAACAGGCATAAAGGGGCGAGGCAGGAATCAAGGTCGCGGTCACAGAAATACAGGGTCGAGAAACAAAACAAGAAACATGAACAATAGCGCGGGACTGGTAGCGGAGAAACCAGCGTGAACTAAACTAACGAACCTAAACATGAAACATGACATGGACTATGACTCTGACTCTAAACATGAACCATGAAACATGACATGACATGAACTGAACTATGGCTATGGTTATTTATCGTAAGGACTCTAAACTAAGCTACTATAACTCAATATTCCGCGCTGTGTGCTGGGAGATATTTATACAAACATAATCAGCCTCATAATGGCTGATGGCTGAGGGCGATTCAGACGCACATGAAACAACAACCAATGACAGAACGGGGAGGAGACACAACAGAAACAGAAACATAAACAAATGCATGTGTCGAAATGTCACAAACATAAACAAATGCATGTGTCGTAATGTCACGATTGTCCACAAGGGAAAAGCAGGTGCTCGCGCACCTGCTCATGCACGTGCGCTCACATGCTCCACAGCCTGCTACTTAAAGGGGAACTCGTGACAGAACCCCCCCCCCAAGGGCACTCCTCCCGGAGTGCCATGAAACATTCATCTCCATTGGCGGCCCCGGCCCCCTGGGAAGAATGTCCCAAACAGAGCCAGGAGACCGCACGGCGTTCTTGGCGAAACAAAAAAGCAGAGCGACGTACACGGCAGAGCAGGAAAGCAGAGCGACGTCCTCGGTGGAGCAGGGAAGCAGAGCGATGTCCTTGGCTGAACAGGGAAACAGAGCGCTGTACTCAGCAGAGCAGGGAAGCAGGGCAACGTCCTCGTCGGAGCATGAAAGCGGAGCGACGTCCCCGGCTGAACAGGTAGGCAGAGCGACGACCACAGCCGGACAGACAGGCTGAGCGAAGTCCTCGGCGGGGCATGAAGGCAGCGCGTCGTCCTCGGCGAAGCAGGTAAGCAGAGCGACGTCCTCGGCTGAACAGGGAAACAGAGCGCTGTACTCAGCAGAGCAGGGAAGCAGGGAAACGTCCTCGTCGGAGCATGAAAGCGGAGCGACGTCCCCGGCTGAACAGGTAGGCAGAGTGACAACCACAGCCGGGCAAACAGGCTGAGCGAAGTCCTCGGCGGAGCATGAAGGCAGAGCGACAACCACAGCTGGGCAGGCAGGTTGAGCGACTTCCTCGGCGGAGCATGAAAGCAGAGCGATATCCTCGGCTGAACAGGGAAACAGAGCGCTGTACTCAGGAGTGCAGGAAAGCGAAGCGAAGTCCCCTGTAAGGCCAGGGAGAGGAGCGTGGGTCTCCGTGAGGCCAGGGAGAGGAGTGTGGGTCTCCGTGAGGCCAGGGAGAGGAGCGTGGGTCTCTGTGAGGCCAGGGAGAGGAGCGTGGGTCTCCATGAGGCCAGGGAGAGGAACAAAGCTCTCCGCGAAGCATGAGGGGGGAATGATGTTCTCCATGGAGCAGGAAGGCAGAGCGACGACCTCAGCCGAGCAGGGGGACTGAGCGACGACCTCAGCTGAACAGGGAGGCTGAATGACGACCTCAGCTGAACAGGGAGGCTGTGATGTCCACAGCTGAGCAGGGAGGCGGAGCGACGTCCACAGCTGAACAGGGAGGCTGAGCGATGTCCACAGCTGAACAGGCAGGCGGAGCGACGTCCACAGCTGAACAGGGAGGCTGAGCGACGTCCACAGCTGAACAGGGAGGCTGAGCGACGTCCACAGCTGAACAGGGAGGCTGAGCGACGTCCACAGTTGAACAGGAAGACTGAGCGACATCCACAGCTGAGCAGGGAGGCTGAGCGACAACCTCAGATGAACAGGAAGGCTAGGCAACATCCACAGCTGAGCAGGGAGACTGAGCGATGTCCACCGCTGAGCAGGGAGGCTGAGCGACGTCCACCGCTGAGCAGGGAGGCTGAGCGACATCCACAGCTGAACAGGGAGGCTGAGCGATGACCTCAGCTGAACAGGAAGGCTGGGCGACGTCCACAGCTGAGCAGGGAGACTGAGCGACATCCACCGCTGAGCAGGGAGGCTGAGAGACATCCACAGCTGAACAGGGAGGCTGAGCGATGACCTCAGCTGAACAGGAAGGCTGGGCGACGTCCACAGCTGAGCAGGGAGACTGAGCGACGTCCACCGCTGAGCAGGGAGGCTGAGTGACATCCACAGCTGAGCAGGGAGGCTGAGGCTCTGAGGTCACCAGGTGAACCTTGGGCATGGGCGGATATTGGGTGGCCGTGTCGGTAGACTCGGGCGTGTACAGAACTTGGCTGTGCGTGTCGGCAGACTCGGGTGTGAGCAGAACTTGGCTGTGCGTGTCAGCAGACTCGGGCGTGAGCAGAACTTGGCTGTGCGTGTCGGCAGATTCGGGCATGAGCAGAACTTGGGTGACCGGGTCGGTTGACTCGGGCGTGGGCTGAACTTGGGCGACTAGGTCGGTAGACTTGGGCGTGGGCTGAACTTGGGCGACCGGGTTAGTAGATTTGGGTGTGGGCCGAACTTAGTCAGCAGGTTTGGACTTGAGCTTGACTTGGTCAACTGGGTCAGCAGGCTTGGACGTGAACATGACTTGATCAGCAGGCTTGGACATGAGCATGACTTGGTCAACTGGGACAGCAGGCTTGGACGTGAATGGAACTAGGTCAGCAGGTTTGGACTTGAGCATGACTTCTGGCCGTAGTGTCATTGGGGCTTTTCTGTGTAAATGTTTGTGCTGACGCCAGCTGCTCTTGAAGCATTCTATGGAGCAGAAGAAAGCTTCCTGGAGGCCCAGCTTCTTGCAGGTGGGACATTGAAGCTGAGTCTCTTTCCCGCAGCCCTTGGTCATACATCTCGGAGAATTCTCCCCCGCGTTATCCGGAACCTGAAGCGGATCGCTGGTTACTGCCCTGTCCATCTCCTCAAAATAGAGGTTGAATGGCGGGTCCACCTGGGGCTGTCCATTGACTCTCCACCCCAGTAAATCAAGACCACAAAGTTGTTCCGGCTGTGAAAACTCCTCCATAAAAAGTTCTGAAAATTGTGAGACATCATGGAGGGCTGAGGACCCAGCACTCACCAGCTGCTCCGCCCAGTCATTGGCCGGACCACAAAACCGGTGTCACGTTTCGTGACGCAACGGAGATAAGGTAGGATGCAAGCGCAGGTTGAACAATCAGTTTTATTTAAAGAGAGACAGGCAGACAAATCCAAAACGTGATCCAAAAACGTAATCCAGGAACATGCAAGGTTATATGCGGAGATAATCAGCCTTGTAATGGCTGACGGCTGAGGATGATTCAGACACACGTGAGACTACAACCAATGACAGAACAGGGAGGAGACATGACAGAAACATAAATAAATGCACGTGTAGAAATGTCACGATTGTCCACAAGGGAAAAGCAGGTGCTTGCGCACCTGCTCGTGCACGCGCGCTCACATGCTCCACAGCGCGCTGCTTACAGGGGAACTCGTGACAACCGGGACACCATGAACTCGATCCACTGTCTCTTATTAGGTTTGGGATATGCCAGGCTGCAAAAATACACCTGGCAGCTAAACATAAAACTCCAGCGGGTAGCTCCCCAATCCCGCTATCTCTGGCGGAAGCTCGATGTCGTACCTTTGAGGAAATTGCATGGACGAAAAACGCAGCCAGTAATCCGAGCGTTCCCTGATGAGGTATTGTCCAATTACTTCCCTTGTTTCTGTAGCTTGACCTCTCTCTCGTCCTTGTGCTGCATCCATGGTGCAGCGGAATATTCTGTCATGTATCGTGACGTAACGGAGATAAGGTAGGATTCAAGTGCAGTATGAACAGTTTTATTTAAGAGAGAGACAGGCAGACAAATCCAAAACGTATTCCACAAACGTAAGGGGCGAGGCAGGAATCAAGGTCGCGGTCACAGAAATACAGGGTCGAGAAACAAAACAAGAAACATGAAAAATAGCGTGGGACTGGTAGCAGAGAAACCAGCGTGAACTAAACTAACGAACCTAAACATGAAACATGACATGGACTATGACTATGACTCTAAACATGAACCATGAAACATGACATGACATGAACTGAACTGAACTGAACTATGACTATGGTTATTTATCGTAAGGACTCTAAACTAAGCTACTATAACTCAATATTCTGCGCTGTGTGCTGGGAGGCGCACTGTATTTATACAAACATAATCAGCCTCATAATGGCTGACGGCTGAGGGCGATTCAGACACACATGAAACAACAACCAATGACAGAACGGGGAGGAGACACAACAGAAACATAAACAAATGCACGTGTCGAAATGTCACTATTGTCCACAAGGGAAAAGCAGGTGCTCGTGCACACGCGCTCACATGCTCCACAGCACGCTGCTTAAAGGGGAACTCGTGACACATATGACTTTTACGACAGGCAAATATCTTTAGTCAAACCACAGTTGTTCTAAAGGTGAGTTGGTTACTTATCTAGATATCTTGGAGAAGTTTTCATGACTGGATAAATAGTTTACTCTAGAGGCTTGCAGTCCCAGGGAATTCCTGTGGGAGGCAATTAGATTTACTGTGAAATAGAATTAATTTTTAAATTGTATGTGAAATCTTACAAGATCTAATAAATTGTGAGCAGAAGCAGGAGGTCTTTACTGCTTTATATTCTGTAAATGACTTTCTCACATAATAGCCTACACTTTGATATTTGGCTTTCATACTAAGTGTATTGTTTATTATTTGGATGTAATGTGTGATTTACACTCTTCATATTAATTCAATCTGATTAACATGCAGCTGCACTTAGCGACAGCAGGAGGAAAATTTCTGTCCACAAACTGCTCCCCCATCGCTGCGTGTTATTAGCTTTGCATATTAACATGAGATGGTCAGTTGTATTTATAATTACTTGAAAATTAAATTAAAGTAAACCAGTAAGCACAGTATGTGTGAACCATGCTCCCACTTTATTTGCCCTGATGCTGATCGAGTTTGTCCCAGGCTAACTGTAACATCAACCACAAGAGACATAACTGGTTGCACCATGAACATTTGTAAACATTTTTTTTTAATGATTAGAAAACCAAAAACAATTAGTCATGTGTAGAATATCAGGTCAAACCAGGCAGCAAAGTTGATAACAGGAAGAGATAAAAATTGAGCCACATTCCACTTAGATAGCTCTTGACCACTCAAACCATAATTCAAAGACACTCTCAAGACTGGTACCAGCAAGTCTGGGTGTGGATGAACAAACACACCATTCCGTAAACACTAACGGTCTTTGTCAGAGAAGCCATCTGGCAGGATGTTGTCTATAATCCTAAATTAAACTGTAAATATTATGAGTTATTAATGTCTGTAGTTACTAGCAAGTTAACTGTTAGGCTCTGTAAACCACATTATCCATATATGTAATCCAAAATATTGCTATTAGGCTTTTATTATATTGTATTTAGGCCAATATATCTGCCAACTTAGTTATTATAGCCAAGATATGTCTGGTATGTGTGTGTGTGTTCATTGAGTGATTTCCTGAAGGATAAGAGTAAGCAAATTCAGGTAGAATGTTGTTATATGTATATGTTAACATTTTGGAACAAAGTTTGATCCACACATCATGAAAAGTTTGGAACCACTCATCTGCAAAGACAAAGGATTGATTAACATCAGAGGTGGAGAATATGGCTTACACTCCACCCTACGACAATGTTTGATTGGAGGAAACATTCTGGGGCTGGAATAACCAAAAAGAGTTAAAATCCTAGGACACCAAAGAAACCTAGCTCTCTCATCTCATCTCATCAGAAGAAGAATAGAGGTGGCGCAAAATCTCCAGACATCATCCGCTTGGAGACCCAGACAAGAGCCACCGCCAGCTCTACAAACCTCCCTCATAACAGACTTTGTTCTATTCATCATTCCGATTGTTCTTCTGAGATGCCACTTACACGCCGACCTAGACCACTGACAAATAACCATCATGGGGATCTCCTCAATGCCACGATGTAACGAGGAAATCCCCTCAAAAGGCAAGCAGTACCTCCAGAATCTAGCTAATCTGGTGCATATAATATTAAGCTTGAAGCTATTCTGAAGAAGTGAAAGTAGATTAATAAATTGATGGTCCATTCAGGTTATGGTCTGTGAAATAACATACAGTGCTATAAACTCGGAAATTCATTCACTCTGTTGAAAGCATTTATCACCCCAGTTTGTGTGTGTGTGTGTGAGTGTGTGTGTGTGTGTGTGTGTGCATGCTTGCATGTGTGTTCATGTGTTAGATTAATTTCTGTGTAGTACAATAGTTTAATAAAGTCTTGGCTGTTCTTAAAGATATGTGTCTTATTGTTTACAAAATCTACTGCCTTGAATTGCTGATCTTGCTACAATGCTCTTAAAATAATGTTTCACTATATTTAGGATATTATTGCCAGTGGCCACAAAGGTAATATCTAATGCACAATTAACAAATACACCAATTCCCCCCTCTCCTCCACTCCACTCTCCATTCCCTTGCCACTCCACTCCCCCCTATCCTCCACCCCGCTCTTCACAACCAGCCAGGTGAGACGGCAGCTCACCAAAACCCGGATCAACAAGTCCAGAGGACCTGACGACATCCACCCGAGGGTCCTCAAGGTGTGTGCAGAGCAGCTGGATGGAGTGTTCCGGCATCTTTTTTACCTCTTGCATTGTCCCTGGCCCTAAAAAGGAACGTTCCAGCGACCTTTCCAAATTCAGGTCTGTGGCACTAACTGTGGCACTGACTTTCGAGAGACTGGTTCTGCAGCACCTTAGGCCCCTGGTACATGACTGCCTGGACCCTCTGCAGTTTGCATACCAGGCTGAGATCAGCGTGGATGACACCATCATCTACCTGCTTCACAGAGCCTACACACACCTGGAGAAGCCACACAGCACTGTGAGGATCATGTTCTTTGATTTCTCCAGTGCTTTTGACACCGTTCAGCCTCTCAGGCTGGCTGAGAAGCTCTCCGTGATGCAGATGGATCGGGACCTGGTGGCCTGGATCACTGACTACCTCACTGACAGGCCGCAGTATGTCAGGCTACATGGCTGCCAGTCAGACGTCATGGTGAGCAACACTGGCACACCCCAGGGAACTGTACTGTCACCATTTCTCTTCACACTCTACACTTCTGTCTTTTGCTTCGACTCTGGAACGAGCCACCTCCAGAAGTTCTCAGATGACTCCTCCATCATTGGCTGTATCACAGATGACAGAGATAAGGAGTACAGAGACTTGATTGAGAGCTTCATCGGATGGTGTGACAGCAACCACCTCCAGCTCAACACAGGAAAAACCAAGGAGCTGGTGGTGGACTTCAGACGCAGCAAGAGGCCCCACACCCCTGTTGTAATAAGGGGTGAAGGGGTAGAGATGGTGGACACCTATAAGTTCCTGGGGGTGCACCTCAACAATAAACTGGACTGGACAGACAACACAGAGGCCCTCTACAGGAAAGGACAGAGCAGGCTGTTCTTCCTGAGGAGGCTCGGTCCTTCAATGTGTGAACCAGGCTGCTACGGATGTTCTACCAGTCTGTGGTGGCCAGTGTGATCTTCTTTGCTGGGGTGTGCTGGGGAGGTGACATCGGGACTTGTGGCGCCAACAAACTGGGCAAGCTGGTGAAGAAGGCCAGCTTGGTGGTGGGGATGGAACTGGACGGTGTGGAGGTAGTGACTAAGAGGAGGATGAGAAGGAAGCTGAAAACCATCATGGACAACCCCTCTCATCCTCTCTATGCTGAGCTGAGGCAGCTCAGGAGCTCCTTCAGCCACAGATTCATCCAGCCCTAAGCCTCAAAGCACTTTGGAGGCTCATTTGTGCCATCAGCCTCAGGCCTCAGGCCCCACAACACCACAGCACCAAACAAAGATTTAAGCGTGATCATATCTGAGACATTATCTGGTTGTAAATAATTATTATTGATTGTATAGTGTAAATAGTGTATGAATACTTGTACAATATGGCATCTGTTCTGTTCTTTCATATTCCTTTGTGCTGCTATGTTGACCTAAATTTCCCCTACAGGGGATTAATAAAGTTATATCTTATCTTATCTTATCTTATCTTATCTTATCTTATCTTATCTTAAGTTCAACTTATTGCTGGACGAATTAAGCAGGCCCAGCTGCAGGAGCGATGAGCCACGTTGGAAACATCTTGTGCTTCCACCTACACATCCACGGTAAGCACTTAACATGGTATTACCACTCCCAGCCCCTCTATGCCATGTTTTCTCTGTGCAGGAACCGTGCACCCAAGACTTATCCAGCCGAGGTCTCCGTCACGTCGGCACCAACACACCACGGACCTTGGGTGAACCAGCAGCAAAAGGCGAGGGCCATACCCCGGTCGAGGACCTCTCCCGCTCCACCACCTCCGATGTTCGAGATCCCAACCAGGAACTCAATTGTGCGAAACGTCCGCGTTGCTTCAACTAAGAGTAAGGTGCACACACATTGTTTTTCTGGTGCTTGTGTCCTTGATGTCACTGGGCAGGTACCCGGTATCCTGAATAAGGATGAGAGCATTAGAGCAGGCATGCTGCATGCAGGGGCGAATGACATCAGGCTGCGGCAGATGGTGGTTCTGAAGAGGGACTTCGGCAGCCTGATCGAGACGGTACGAGGCAGATCACCCACCACGAAGATCATTGTCTCTGGACCTCTTCCCACATACAGACGTGGAGCTGAAAAGTTCAGTAGATTTCTTGCTTTGAATGACTGGTATGTTTCTTGAAGTAATGAACAGAATCTGCTGTTTGTTAATAACTGGAATCTGTTCTGGGAGCGTCCTAGGTTGTTTCGTCCTGATGGCCTGCACCCCAGCAGCCTCAGAGTGGAACTGCTGTCAGACAACATCTCCAAGACGCTACACACCAAGTGACTGCCTATCGTAAGTACATCTTCCTACAATAACAACATTCATCATAATCAATGTTCAATTAATAGTTCAACACTTGTAGGACACACTATAGAGACTGTGTCTGTTCCCTGAGCTATACAAATACGTATAAAATTTTGGAAAGTTTGTTTTATAAACCTAATAAACATAAAATTAGATCATAACAAATGGATATCCAGTACCTTTAATCTGAAGCTAGGACTATTAAACATTAGATCTCTTGCATTTAAGGCTCTTATTGTTAACGAAATCATTACTGATTAGGAATGTAATTTAATGTGTTTAACAGAAACTTGGATTAAACCAAATGAGTACATAGCATTAAATGAAGCCAGTCCCCCTGGATACAGTTATGTACATCAGCCTCGTTCAACTGGTAGACTAGGAGGTGTTGGTCTAATCCATAGTCAAAATCGAGGCGTCACACAAAAACTAGTCATAAATTTAATTCTTTTGAAATTCTTTATACCAGTATAACTTATGTAGCCACAAAAAATAAGTCAATTCCTCTAATTATTATTTACAGACCCCCAGGGCCATATATTGAATTCCTTAGTGAATTTGCAGACTTCATCTCAAACCTAATTGTTTCTGTAGATAAAGCATTAATTGTCTGTGATTTTAATATTAATTTTGATAACCTGGAAAACCCACTGAGAACAGTGGTTGTGTCCATCTTAGATTCAGTAGGGGTTATTCAGAGCGTAATCGTACCCACTCATAATGATGGCCACACTCTTGACCTCATACTAACATATGGATTAAATATAGAAAATATTGTAATTTTTCCACAGTCTGAAGTTGTCTATCTCGTTCATAATATGTATTGATCATAATATTTCCACCTCGTCTAGCTACCACGTAAAATGTACATTCACATCAGCTACTGTTCTGAGCTTCATCAATAACCTCCCAGAAACATCAATTTGATTTGCATCATCATCTGATTCCATAGAACTTGATCATGTGACTGAATGCTTAGAGTCAACGCTCCGCTACATGCTAGATATAGTGGATCCACTCAAAAGAAAAATAATTTGAGAGAAAAAGCTAGCACCCTGGTATAACGATAAAACACGTACCTTAAAACAGACCACTCGACAATTAGAACGTAAATGGCGTCAAACCAAATTGGTAGTATTTCAAACAGCATGGAAGGAGAGCCCACTGAATTATAGAAAATCTCTTAGTGATGCTAGAAAAGTCTATCTCTCCACCTTAATAGGAGATAACAAAAACAAATTGAGATTTCTATTCAACACTAACTAGGAATTAAACCACTACAGAAAGAAGCACTCAATCATTACATTGCAGCGGAGATTCCATGAAATTTTTCATTGGTAAAGTTGAAAATATTAGATGTGAAATTCGGGCTATTAAATTAAAACCAGACAGTATTATAACTTACTCTATAGATGATAATATAGCAATATCAGATCAATGTTTAGAATGTTTTACTCCCCTTAGAGAGACCGAATTAGCTTCATTAATCTCTTCAGCGAAATCATCAACTTGCATACTAGATCCTGTACCCACATGTTTCTTTTAAACAGATTTGTCCTGGAGTAATTGAACCACTTTTAAATATAATAAATTCTTCCCTTAGCACTGGCTATGTACCTAAATCACTTAAATTAGCAGTTATTAAACCCCTGCATAAAAATCCTGACCTTGACCCCTCTCAACTGTCCAGCTATAGACCTACATCAAATCTCCCCTTCACCTCCAAGATCTTAGAAAAGGGTGTAGCACAGCAGCTATTCTTGTACATACATAGAAACAACATTCATGAAATGTATCAGTCAGGATTTAGACCTCATCATAGTACAGAGACAGCATTAGTTAAAGTAGTAAACGACCTACTACTGACCTACTTCTGATCAGGGTCGTGTCTCGTTACTTGTATTACTTGACCTTAGTACAGCTTTTGATACTATAGATCATACTATTCTCCTTGATAGATTAGAAAATGTTGTTGGCATTAAGGAACTGGCCTCTCCTGGCTCAGGTCTTATTTGACCGATCGGTATTCAATTCAATTCAATTCAATTTTATTTGTATAGCGCTTTTTACAATAGACATTGTCTCAAAGCAGCTTTACAGAAATATCAACATGGTATACAGATATTAAAGGTGTGAATTTATCCCAACTGAGCAAGCCACTGAGTGGCGACGGTGGCAAGGAAAAACTACCTAAGATGTTTTAAGAGGAAGAAACCTTGAGAGGAACCCGACTCAGAAGGGAACCCATCCTCATCTGTTCATCTGTATCAGTTCATAGATTTAAATGGCGACTTCTCCATGCATACCGAGGTTAAATTAGGTGTTCCTTCTGTTTTAGGACCACTGCTTTTCGCTTTATATATGCTACTTCTAGGTCAAATTATTCGTAAACATGGAATTAGTTTCCACTGTTATGCTGATGATACACAGCTGTATGTCTTAACAAAGCCAGAGGACAGACAGTAGCTTCGTAAAGTTGAAGAATGTGTAAAGGACATTAGACGTTGGATGTTAATTTACTTCCTATTACTTAATTCTGATAAGACAGAAGTACTTGTACTAGGACCACGTGTAGCTAGAAGTAAGCTTTCTGATCTCATAGTAACTCTGGATGGATTTTCCGTTTCGTCATGTACAGCAGTAAAAGACCTTGGAGTGATTACTGACTCCAGTCTTTCATCTGATGCTCATTTATATAATATTACTAGGATAGCCTTCTTTCATCTCAGAAATATTTCTGTTTTTTTCCCCAAAATACTTTATTGAAAAGAAAAACAAACGACTGACACACATCAACAATCATTCACAGTTTTTTTTTCTTTTTATACTGACAAAGGAAAACAAACAACCCCCCCCTCCACCACCACCACCACCCCGACTCATCATGGCTAACCAATAACTATCGCTGGTTATATAGATATTGTAAAACCCAACAACAGGCACAAAAATTTACGTGGGAAGTGTCTGTAACTCCATAAAATATGCAATAAAGGGTTGCCATTTATTAAAAAAAAACAAAACTTGTCAATACAACCCCTCATCGTATACCTTATTTTCTCAAGTTTTAAAAAAACATCACGTCCTTTAGCCACTGGGAGATAGATGTATATTTAGCAGACTTCCAATGCAACAGGAGGGAACGTCTTGCTATAAGTGATGTAAAAGCGATAACATCCTTTTGTATCGAGCTCGATGGAACTGAGGCATCAGGAATCCCAAATACAGCAATCAATGAACAGGGTTTTAAATCTACCCTGAGAATAGTGGACATGATGGTAAAGAAACCAGACAAAAAATCATGGAGATCAGAGCAGAAGAAAAACATATGGCAGAGAGAGATAGTTTGCATATATTGTAACCGTAGTTTTGACAGGTATAGGTCAAAGGTCAAAAAGATACACATTCTAACTCTCTATATCTAGATCAAAGGTCATGATCATAAAAATATGAATAGTTATGTTAAATCTGGATCACATCCATTCGTGACCATACATGGTGTGGCCATGTGTTTTTCCGCCCCACACACGTTGCGCACACATGGTACATCTTTTCACATAGAATATGAAACTCTCTGTGGTAGGTCATAAAATATATATAGTTATGTTAAATCTGGTTCACATCCAAATCGTGACCATACCTGGTACGGCCATGTGTATCCCACATCCAAACAAAAATATCACACAAACACACACACACACACACACACACACACACACACACACACACACACACACACACACACACACAAACACACACGTGCATGTACAGACAAACGCATGCATACGAACCTGCTTATAAAAGTCGAGCATCCCTCTAGGCTTTATAATACTCTGTACTTAGAACAACGTGTGCGATCTTACAACATGGCTGATGTTTGTCCTAACGCGCCGAAAAAAGCTCACCCTTTTTTGGGAAGAATAGAAAAAATGTTAGAACATGAAAAGATTCAATATTGGGTAATGTCAAACGGATGTACAGCGGGTTTTTTTTCGATGCAGAAAAAGGAACCGTTTTGCTTTTCAAGTTCTCGGTCCCGGGACACATCCACTGGAGCCGTGCTACAGAGAACGTAACTTTTAACAAAGGTGACTGGAAAAAGTTCAGAAAATGGTGCAAGGATTTTGACTACATTGTTAGAATGGATTTCTTTTCCCCGGATGCGTACAGACGTAAATGGAACAGTACGTCTCTTCAATGCAAATACTGTATCAGAGCAACAAATTTCTCCAAGAACCAAGTTTCACTGCACTGTGCTGCTGTATTAACAGGTGACAACGCCCCTGATAACAAAGAGAATTGTGAAGTGAGGTATGACCGAACCAGCTGGCATGATCTGCAACGGTACTTCCGGCAAATCGATGAATTATTCCAAAAAACTGGAAGAGACAAAGAAATGATGCAAATAAAAATAAGGCTAGAAGAAGTCTTATTCTGAGATCGTCAATATACTATTCTTGATCAGAAACTCCACCTCCCCAAGACTCCTCCCACACGCTATATAAATGAGTCTGATTACATATCGAGCCAAAGTATTCTGAACGTCAACCAGCAATATGTCTTGTGAAATCAACCCCGTTTTCTACACCTCTGATGCAACCCTGTATGCTGCTGCTGCTGATGATGATGATGATGATGATGTGACCAGTTCGGGTTTTGAAGATGGTGAAAACCTAGGAAAAAGAAATCTGACCTATCTGACAACGAACGATGAAGCCGACGGGTGTATAACCAACACTGTGCTAACCATCATACGTGCTGTTACGGGGGAACTGCTGGACAGAGTTATCCAACAAGATCTGAAGGACAACTGTCACGGCTGCGCGATCGATCACCCGAGTCAACTCCAACACGCGTGTTTGTTCGATCCTGAAGAGTACTATCTACACCTAAACACCTACCGATTGCTGAAAAAACTGTTTAAACCATGGTTCAAATACACATTGGCAAGAGGTCTGAAACTGTGTGGAATCAAACACACTCCTTCCCTGGAAAAAATTCAAGGCATCGCTGAAGCCACCGTGTGTGAATGGCGAGACGAGCCTCACATCAAAACCGTGCTGAACGAGGTCAAGGAGAAAACCAAAGACGTTTTCAACGAGCAAGTGTGCGAAGACGTAGTAGATTACTGGAACGTTCACTCATCTCTGGAACCTGCTGAACCATCGCATACATGGGAAACCTCAATACAAGCCACGTCTATTCTGACTGCGAGAAAAGGCTGAAGCCGATTAAAACAAAAATGCTGAAGACATTCGTAAATAGCGTGTGTCCTTAACACATAGGTGTGTAACAAGTTTTTTTATATGTATTGCTGAATCAATTGAATGTAAACTAAACATGTATCTAAACCTGCGTGTGTTTAGAAAGGAAAATGTTACTTTGATTGAATATGTAATACCTTACTCACGTGTTCTGAGATAAATGCTTATTCTACACTGGTGTTTGATCATTCTTGCCTTGACACTCGAAATGACTGAACGATTGATGAAGAATATATATTATACACCGTCAGAACCTGGTTCATACGGTGGTGTTGAGAGTTTGCAAAGAGCTATTGTTGAGAAAATAGGTAAAAGAGCTCCAAATATGCCTGGGTACGTGTGTTACGAAACAAGACCGGAATCGAAGTAACTAAAGCTTTTGATTCCATTCTAAATGAAGGTAGGGTCCCCAGAAAACTACAAACTGATCAAGGGAAGGAGTTTTTTAACAAAAATTTTCAAACATTAATGAAAAAACATGACATTATTCACTTTGCTACGGGTACGGGGCAAAAAGCATCGGTGTGTGAAAGGTTCAACAGAACGCTAAAGACCAGGATGTGGAGATATTTTACCGCTTTTAACACGAGAAAATACATCGACATAGTTCAGGATTTGATTCAAGCGTACAATCACAATTACCATTCCAGCATCAAAATGAAACCTGCCGAGGTCAACGAATCCAATTCCTTCAGAGTATTTAAAACCCTCTACGGATTGTTCACACCTAAATTAAAGAAACTAAATTTCAAGTTTAAAATTGGTGATATCGTTAGAATTTCTCGTTTAAAAAGACAGTTTGAGAAAGGATACGAGCAAAACTTTACGGATGAATATTTTACAATCTCCGAACGGATACCGAGAGATCCCCCAGTGTATAAATTACAAGACTATGATGGTGAAAAAATTGACGGAACATTTTATGAACCCGAGCTACAAAAGATCATTATCGGTAAGGACAAGACGTTTAAAATTGAGAAAATCTTGTCTGAAAAGACCCGAAACCAGAAAAAAATCTGCCTGGTGAAATGGGTGGGTTGGCCCGATAAATTTAATTCGTGGGTTCCGGTCGAAGACGTAGTTAACATAACAAAAGGATCACCATGAACAAAACTGAAAACTATACTCATTAAACCATGGAAGAGTGTGGTTTCTTTGTGACCCTTCCAAGCAACGCGTCTTTGGATATTTACCCTAATAATAAGATCTCGCATTACACTACTAAATTCGCCAAACCAATCGATTTGAACGGAATATGGGAAGTATCGCCCGCAGAGGTTCAATATATCCAGAGTTGGTACTCGTTAACGGAGGAAGACAGTATGTGTCATATTATTCAGAGGGATGGAAAGAGAACACAAAACAGTAACTTTAATATCACTCCAGGATATTATAAAAATATCGATGAAGGGGTTAGTGAAATCAACAACAACATAAAGAAAATGGAGCTCGGAATAGAGCTATTCTATAACCCTATGAAAAATAAAATACGCATCGTATCCCAAAAACATTTTGCGTTCAAAGCTAATGGAAAATTAGCATATATGCTCGGTATGAACCCCGGTGTTCCGATAACGGCCCGAGAACCAGAAGCGCCTAACCCCTCTGATATTCACGCAGGCTTTTATACGATGTATGTATATACAGACGTTATCGAGTATCAACGAGTTGGTGACAGTTTTGCTCCGTTACTGAGATGCGTACATATAACGGGTGAAAACAACAAAGTCGTCACAATTACTTATGATAAGTTGCATTACGTACCTCTCACCAAGAACCACATTACCGATATAGTAATCGAAGTCAAAACGGATCAGAACAAGCCTATACCTTTTAGTTACGGGAAATTTATTGCTAAACTACACTTTAGACCCGCTAAACATTCGTTCCGTATGTAAAATGATGGATAGGGGCTACGTTCACCCGCAGACCTACGTGGATTATTATGTCCACCAGGCTGGAAATGGTCTTCCTGGGTTTCAAGGCGCCCCCACCATGTATGGGTCGGGGCTAGGAGGACTGTTCAAGGGTCTTTTTAGAATGGCGGTTCCGTTCCTCAAAAGGGGTTTTGCTATTGCAAAGCCTCATTTAAAAACAGCTGCTAAAGGGTTCGTAAGTGACGTATTCAACAACATTATGAGCAAGACACAAGCTCAGAATCAAGACGGATCGGGGCTTGCGTTGATTGCGTGTAAAAAATCTAAAAGGCTCCCAGGGCGTCGACATGTGGTTCCTAATAAAAGACGTAAGGTTACTAAAATCAAGAACAGTGTGAAAAAGACCGAGCAGAGAGGCAACAGGCACCCTTACATCTCTCACAAGAGAAATCGGCTGAACATTTTCTAACATCATGGCGTTCTTACACAGTCTATCCTCAGAGTGTACCAAGACAGAATTGGATATTTTCACATTACCTTTTACCCAAACGAGTATCGAAAAGTACACTTATGTCGAAATACCACCACTTTCCGCTCTTACGGACAACGGGCCCCTGGAGTTCTATGTGGCTGGAAACGGGGAGGATTACCTCGACTTGAACAACACTTTTTTACATCTGACCTGTAAAATCGTGAACCCCGACGGTTCCAATATAGCTAACGATGCAAAGGTTGGGGTCGTTAACTACCCCGTAGCCTCACTTTTTTCACAAGTGGATGTCATGCTCGGGGATCGTCCTATTTCTCAATCTAGCAGTACATACCCATACCGTGCCACCTTTGAAAGTCTTATCAACTATGGAAAAGATACACTGGAAACACAATTTTGCACCGGGCTATTCTACAAAGACACAGCGGGGCATATGGACGCCACAGACCCGGACGGACGAAACGAAGATCTCAAAAAAAGGGCCAGTTTCAGTGCTGAAAGCAACACCTTCGACCTGATTGGACACATTCACTCGGATATATTTTTTCAGGATAAACTTTTACTGAACGGGATCGATTTGAGGATTAAAATGGTTCGCAGCAAAGCTGAATTCTGTTTGATGAAGGAAGGAAATGCAAATTTCAATCTGAAAATACTCAACGCTTCTCTTTTTGTGAAGAAAGTAACCGTCTCACCGTCTGTAAAAATCGGTCACGGACAAGCACTTCTCACCGCCACAGCCAAGTATCCGATCGAAAGAGTCTGTTTGAAGACCTTCAGTCTAGCTGCAGGGAGCCGCATTTGTTCACAAGAGAACCTCTTCCTCGGTCCCTTACCTAAAACCATTATCTTTGGGATGGTTGACAACGACGCCTTCAGCGGGTCGTACAATAAAAACCCTTTTAATTTTAAACATTACGATGCAGAGTTTATCGCGCTGTACGTAGATGGTACGCAATATCCTGCAAAGCCGTTTCAGTCTGTTTTTCAGTCCGGTAACGTGGTCCGTGAATTCCATTCTTTAATTTTAGCATCAGGAAAGCAGCTGAAAAATCAGGCACTGTCGATAAACAGAGAAGAGTACCTGAACGGATATACTTTATTCGCTTTCAACCTGAATCCCGATGACGATTGTGGGCAACATTTGTCATTAATAAAATCAGGCAATATGCGATTGGAACTCAGATTTCGTCAACCACTTCCGATCACGGTGAATCTAATAGTGTATGCCAGTTTTGACAGCATTCTAGAAATAAACAATCGAAGAAACGTGCTCATCGATTACCAGTAACTCATGGATACCAGAGAACTAACGGAGGTTATGAGAAGTTGTCCTGAAATAGATAAAATATTTCATGGCGTGATGGCCTGTGACGAGCTACCTACAAGTACTCTGAGAAAGTTTCCAGCTTTATTCATCGTAAACACACATCCGAGACACATGCCGGGTGAGCACTGGCTAGCGTTATGCCTTAATGACGAAAACACAGGAGAATTTTTTGACTCGTACGGAAACCCTCCAGACTACAAACTCTTTCCTCGATCGATTCATTATTTTTTGACAAAGAACTGTTGCAAAATAAATTATAACCCTGTACAAGTTCAAAACTTTACGTCGCTTTGCTGCGGGCAACACTGTGTGTTTTTTCTGTGTCACAAAGCTAAAGGTTATTCATTTAACCGTATTATGTCTATGTATAGCAAAGATTTAATTAGAAATGATAACACAGTTGTGTCATTCGTTAAAAAAATGTACCCTAGAGTAAATAAAAAGCATTCAATTACATGTGTACAATGTGTTAACTCTCTAGATATGTTTCATTTGCATATGTAGTGGAATGTTAAATGACGATGCTTCACAAGAAAAATGTTAAACAAAAGTTATTTTATTGAAATAAAGGGTAACATAACATAACATGCTTTGTCCCTCGTCATTTTCAAAAACCAAACCAGTCAGTACGGTTAAAAACGGGGGATTTGAAAACTGGCTCAGAATCGTAGTCTTTGCTTTTAGGTGGGGAAACAAGATGAGAGATATCTTTAGATCTTTTTATGTCAGATATTTTGCGTCGAACACCGCCATTAGGTATTGCTGAAAAGGGTATATTTAGGTTGGCTACTGTCTGTAAGAACTCTTTCCAACCTAAAGGCCTCCGTTCGTCGGATACTCGATGAGGGGCCGTGAGATTTTTTAGCAAATCCACCATGTGAGATCCTTTGATAGTGTTTCCTTTAAAAATAAATTCACCGCTATCGTTCCACGCAGCCCCGGCTTTTAAAAGTTTTTCCATAATGTACGAAGCGTTTCTTTTGTTTCTAGCAGAAATGTTAGCGAGAACCTCTTGCACGATCTCGTCTTTGGGGGGTTCGGTCACAGCTGCTTCCGTTTTGCTTTCCGATATTTTAGGTAGAGACAGGGTCAATTGGGCGGTTTCCTGCTCTCCTACTTTAACCAAGTTTAAAAAATTTTGCAGCACAGACGCGTAGAGTTTCGCCTTATCGTATTCGTTCAGATCAGTCCTTGATAAAATACCACGTATTGCATCGTCCAAGTTGTTTTCAACAGTCTTTCTTATGGTTTCCTTCTCCGCGGTGATGTTTCTAAGTTTATCGATCTGATGTTGAGGGACTAAATACATTTTCTCAGCAGTCTCCATGTTAATTGTTGCGGGACGCGATTAAGCTGCTTATAAAAGGAATGGCTACACTGAGCAAAGGCAGAAGAAATCCTCCGGATTGATTAATAACTTTCCTTTTTCTTTCAACGGATGCTCTTTTATCAGCAAATAGTTTGATCCATTTTTTTTGTTTTTTTAAAACCCGATACTGTTTTGTCGTCAGTGGTATGTTTCCCCTGAGCACGTTTAAAGCTAGTTCACATATGCTCAGGATGAGATCTGTGGGCGCATCGCGTAATATATCCTTTCTCCTTCGGGATGGAGACCTGTGTAATGAATTCAGCAACGGGAGGGTTTTTTTCAATCGCTCAGACATTTGGTGTCGATACTTTAAAGTTTTTTCTTCTTCTTCGGAACATACACAACCGGTTTCTCCCTCGGAAACAACCCTGAACGGAGACGAAGTTCTTCTGGCGTTTGTGCTTTCAGGTCAACAAATAAATACCCGTAAGGTCTAGAGACGGCATCGAGAAAGCATTCTAAAAAATACTTGCTGTTACCCGGATACATTTGACGAGCCAGTATGCTGATCTGTAATTTATCTCTAGGGTTTTTAAAAAGAACCATGTAGTTGGTGTTCAGGTTGATTGTTCTACTGGTCTTGCCTTGAAAAAACAAGTTTTGAACGAGGTAGATGACGCTCAGATTTCTGTGGTGTGTGTATTTTGTAAAAGCCTTTTCTACTTCGTCATTTTTACTGGCGGTTTCCATCAAGTCATCGATTACCAACAAGTTTTTTTTATTTGGAGGAAATAGTTCGTCATCACACAAAGAATCAGGGATTCCTTGAAGAAAAATTATTTTTATTCTGGTCAATAATTCATCGTACAGAGGCTGCCAACACGTATAACACCAGACAATGTTTTCCGGAACAACCGACATTGCCTCTTTACAGTTTTCCAACAGCATTTTTATAAAAAAAGATTTTCCACTATTACTCGGTCCACATACGATACATGAAAAGGGAAGTTGCATCCTAGCGTCAAAAGCAGTCACGTTCATATTTTCCTTTACAAAACACATCAACAGAAACTATATACACATATATACAAGAATAGTCAATAGCCGTAAGGGAGAGTTGTAAAATCAGATAATAAAACACGCTTATCGTACACAACCCTGAACCTTTTCAACTGTGATTTGTTTCTCAAATGAAACCCCTTTTTATCTCTCACGATTTGGTTATGCGTGGTTACGAGATGACCTGTATGATCCGGATTTTTCACTCGCTCGTCCACCAGTTCTGTTAGTGATTTCAAATTAACAATTTCAGAATTGATATAATTTAAAGTAATGCCTTTAGCTTTCATGGTTGTTTTTCCTTTCATGGTTTTGTAACCGTAGGTTTTAGGACCTGCGCTTACAAATTCCACGATTTGATCGCCATCATCTAGTTCGCTGGTAAGACCACCCAAGTAATCGCTTAAGGGTGGCATCCAGTCACCTTCCTTACTTTTAAAAATGACGCTATCTGTGTCTGTGTACAAACAACGCTGATCCAATCGATCCATCAAATTGTACAGCTCAAGCCTAGCGTACGCTGTAGTGAAAATGCCGATGAATACATTAGCGTTTAGCGGTTTAATCAATCTCTTGTCTGCGTAACGCCACTGTACCATAGCCACCTCCTCATTCAAAAAAGAGAACTGACTCACATTATAAATATCGGAGAACATGAACTGTAAAAACTCGGCAGGATCTCGAATTAAGGTCGTGTTCGATCTGTCTGGTCTTTGACACATCTTACCCCACAACGAATTTAGTGCGAGTTTAGCCACGGATCTTTTGGCAGGATTAACAGTGATAAATTTCGGATCCAACGTAATCCCTTCGTTCTCCTTATATTTGCGAATGTACTCACGTTTAGATGATTCATCAACGACCCAGGACGGATAACCTGAACTTTCCTGTTTGGTCTTGAGGAACATTTTAATATATCTCGTAAAAAGCTTATCAGACCTTTTAGGAAAGGGCCACACTTCAAACACTTTTAGAATTTTGTAACCTTTTTCGACGGCTTTCTCAATTTCGATAGATGCCCATGTTCCGGTAAGAGCTCTCTCCTGAGCCGTATGATCGCAATGTTTTAACTGATGTTCGGCACACGTTCTACATAGAGGAAAGAGGAGTTTGCTTTTTACACAAAATGGTAGAACAGGTGCCCACAGACCCCTAGGTGGTAATACCTTTGCTCTAATGATACCAAAGTAATTTTTCAGAGGTTGAAAGTCACGATAAATGATGATAGGGTGATCGATCGGGTATGTCTTTGTCTTATTTACGAATGGGTAAAGCGAGGTAAAGTCGAAATAATCGATTCTCTCACCGGGTTGAGCTACATAATGCAAGTTTATCGCATTTGTTCGACCGCCGTAAAGAGCATCTCAAGGGTTTAAACGCTCAGGAAAGTCAAAGTCTTTTAGAAAATTTTGCACGAGATTGTCGTTTTTCTTCATTTCATTCCACTCGTGTTCCCACATCAGAGTGACTTGCAAATTGAGAGTGTCTCGCAAATTCTTAATTCTCTCCATCGATTTTTGACGGATATCTCCGAAGGTTGCGTTTGATTTGGTAAGAGGATGCGGGGTCATTGAGGGAAAACACTTTTCACAGCCGTGATAAAAACACCCAAGAAACTCAAAAACCTTACGGTTTTCCCCTTCCTCACAGTAACCATCTACGTAATAGGTACCGAACCTGACTTCACCTTCGTTCAACGCGTGGCGAATGGGTAGGTTTTGCGTTTTTGAAACATATTCGAGCCATTGTATGGAAGGTGTTGAGAAAGATTTCTGAGTGGTGATGTAATTATCAAGAGGCGGAATAGCTAAAGTGTCTTTACGCAGGAAGTTGGTTCTAAAGATTTTCATGCACACAGATGCGATCGTTATGCATTTAAAAGGATCGACCTTTGTACTATCCAGAATTTCTTGTCTGAAAGCTATACAACCCTTTCTCAAAATTTCTACATCGTTCACACAGTATTCCGCCATCTCTTTCTTGAAATCAAAGACTTTGTCAGAAACCGTTCTGTACCACTTAAAGAATTCTTCTCTATCCTTAGGCATCATGCCATCTACACCGTAAAACTTAGGGTCAGGATACGGCCCAACGTAATCCTGATGTTCTACGGTGTTCCAGAAATGGGGAAAATAGCCTTTCTTGCTTTCCGAAAAACCCATGGCTTTTGGGATGCTACTCAATTTCATGGGTAAGAACGATAGACTATCAATGTAGGACTGACGAAACGCGGTATCGATGAAACACAAAATTTTACCGCCTTGTGCTATGATTTCGGGTGTGATTCCTTCTTTCACTAAATGGTTTAACAAAAGGTATGAATCGAACCCTCTAGCGTTATGGGCTATAAACTTGTATCCGTGGTATGCATTACACCGAAACTTTTTAAAGAAGGCACTGACGCAATCATCCCCTTCAGCCACCCACTCCTCACCCTTAAAATCAATACAGCATATGAAATTAGCTACATGTGTTCCTGTTTCCTGCCTAGTCTTGAAATCGTAAAACACATAATCCGTATTTTCGCTTTCTTTCCTGGCCCTCTGTATAAAACATCTATGCTCGATATCCTCATCGAGTTTTTGGCCACAGAGTATGCATTTCGAATGGGCACATACGTGATTCTCACGATTAGAAGGTTTATCCCTTATCACACGTTTACATTTACCGCAGTAGAATCCCGTTTCACACATAGAATATTCGCCTTTGTGCGATTGAATCTTTGCTTTATGCATCTCGAAACAGTATTGGGAGCTACACAGTCTCTGACACTCTGGACATTTAGTAACATTCTTAGGGTATTTGTAACAATCGGGGTCGTGACAAACGTTGCAGCTATAAGCGCATTTATGCTTCCATAAAACGTCAAACCCCGAATGGCAGAAATGACAAACATGACTCGTTCCTAAAAGTCCGTTGATACTTTTAACCCCGTAATAGTGGTTGTCATGTAAAAACAAGTAAATGTTTTTTTCGTGGGGAGTCTTGCTAGTTTGAAAGAAAGAGTATCCGGCTTTGCTAGCAGAACAGTGTACGATTACGATTTTGCAATTCAAATGTCTCTCAAATCTCGGTACGTCAGCGAAGCTGACAGCGGTGTTTACCGATAATCCCACATCGTGTTGTAATTTTCTAGCGATTTGTTCGGTTTCAAAATCATTTTTTTCACGATTCAAAAGTTGGCTAACACACAAGGCGAAGCACATGTTGTCTCTGTTGTGAAAAATGTATAGATGCTGCATTTTCTTCTGCAAGGTTTCTGTTTTGAATATATGGCCTATTTTCCTTCTAATTCCACCACCCCGAGGTGGTCGAACGATTTGGACAACTATTTCAAGGGTATTATCGGTAAAAATTTCACGTTTACTCTGAATTGCATTTTCGAGCATGGTCAGAAAAGAACCTAAATCGATGACACCATTGTCTAATTGAACGCGTGATGAAACATTGATCGTATCACCTCTAATTTCAACGGTGACTACATCCTTGGCAGAAATTAAATTGTTAGCGATTTCAATCGCGCTGTTTAAAATCTCTAAAACATAATTATAAAAATCTGCAAAGCTGTCAACGTTCGCGATAGAAGAAAAATTCACTCTTCTCCTAATCTCAGTGTTGTTGAATCTTTCCCGATTAATTATTCTAATATTAGGATCTAATCCATCACCCTCTTGCTCTACTTGGATATCGGGCGAGTTTTCCATTTGAGAATCTTGGGTATCGGGCGAATGTGTGTTTTCCATTTGAGAATCTTGGGTATTAGGTGAGTGTATGTTTTCCATTGGGCGGTTGCGTTCATTATCGTTTTCCGAATTTTGTGCAATATTGTCAGGGTTTTCGATTAAGTTAACAAGACCGTCATTTATCCTCATAAGACTTTGATTAAGTTCGTGTATCATATCATGAGAACATAACGGTCTAGGTTCCTGAGCGTTTTCTGGAGTCGAGACGATATTCTGAACGGGAGATAATGACATATTTTCATTGATTTGATTCACCACGTCTATTAAACATGGATTTATCTGCATAGATTCTCTTTGTTCAATTAGGTTATTTTGTAGCTCTAACAGACATTGATTTAATTCGAAAAATATGTCGTGCGACGTCACCGGCGTACTTGATACAGTTTGAATGGAATTTCGACTGGGGTTTTCATTTTGAGTATTGCTCTGTTCTGACGATCTTAAATTTTCATTCAACTGATTGACTGCATCGATTAGATCAGGGTTTATTTGTACTGAATGACCGTGTTCATTTAGGTTATTATGTAACTCTAACAGACATTGATTTAATTCAGAAAATATATCATTTGGCATCACCGTTGTGTTTGATACGACGTGATTTGGACTCTGATTAGGTCTCTCACTAACGACTTGGTGTGACGGAATTAAACTTTCGTTCAGCCGGTTGATCGCTTCAGTTAAACATGGGTTCAGGGGTGTGTGCGAATCATTTGAAAAACTCTGGTTTCCGTCATAAAAGAAATCATGTGATAATGGACAATTTTCGGTTCTCTTTTTTTTAGTCTCCATATCCGAACTGCATTTCAGTCGTTTCTGCGCCATATCTATCATACAATTTTCTAATCAACTTTATGCTCACTGTGAGACATCTATTCACATTTTCAAGCGTGCTGTACAGTAAAGGGATAAAATCTGTACCTCGACCAGAATCAAGTGTATAATCAATCTGTCCAAAGTTTTCCAATAAATCAGTCTTTGCTTCGAAGAATTCACGCCACACTGCGCAGATCTGTTGTAGTTCGATGTCTTGTTGAATGTCGGTTTCCGAGATGATTTCCTCTTGGTCTTCTATTGCATCACTCGTATCTATAAGTCACAGAACATGTGAAAGAGCTTTTATTTATTTATTTTTTGTGCTGCGTAAATAGAATGTAAATATACTACAACTCACCTGAAATATCTCCGTCATAATCACTGTTAGTCACGTTTCCCTCAAATTCTGAATATGATAGAAACAATGTTATATTCACATATGAAAGACTTTTACAGCATGAAACATTCACAATTTTATGTTGTGACTTACGTGTGGAACTCAGATTCAAAAGGTCATGAGTGGTTGTTTCGGGAATCTCATCAGAAATAATCACCAAGCTGTCTATAAAACAGTAAAACATACTTTTAATAACTTAACATTCTCATTTTAGATCACTACATAGATCTAAGAGACAAATTTTAATGACCTATACACTAGAATCAGATGAGCTTAACTCGGTCTTGCACTGTAATATAAATGTAATGAATATTTACAATTTAGATAAAGTATCGTACCAGATTACATAATGACCAGATAAGGATGATGATTTTTGTACTCAGAATGATTAGTTCTAAGTTTATATCAATATCATTGCCTACTGGATAATTACATAAACATTGTATTTCAATTTATATTTAACTATTAATTGATTAAAATACAAATTTTTACCTGCTGAGAAATCCATGGTGTCTGGAAGTAGTGAAGGATAGACTCTGGAAATTCTGTTGAACTTTGCCGATGTTCAAACTTTCGAAGTAGTGAAGAACTGACTCTGGAAATTCGGTCGAACCTTTTCCGATGTTAAAACTTTCGAAGCGCTCGACTTTATAAACAGGTTCGTATGCATTCGAGTGTGTGTGTGTGTGTGGGGTGTGTTTGTGCTCGGGAATGCATCAGAACGGGGGTTTTACGTTGTTGACCTTTTGACCTAGGCCTGACTCGGAGTGCTTCATATTCTACGTGAAAGGAAAAGATCGTGTGTTCCCGGGACCGAGAACTTGAAAAGCAAAACGGTTCCTTTTTCTGCATCGAAAAAAAACCCGGCTGTACATCCGTTTGACATTACCCAATATTGAATCTTTTCATGTTCTAACATTTTTTCTATTCTTCCCAACAAAGGGTGAGCTTTTTTCGGGACACATGGCCGTACCAGGTATGGTCACGATTTGGATGTGAACCAGATTTAACATAACTATATATATTTTATGACCTACCACAGAGTGTTAGAAAAAAACATGAGTGTGCAACTTGTGTGTGTGTGTGGTGGGGTGGGGGGGGGCACATGGCCGTACCAGGTATGGTCACGATTTGGATGTGAACCAGATTTAACATAACTATATATATTTTATGACCTACCACAGAGAGTTTCATATTCTATGTGAAAAGATGTACCATGTGTGCGCAACGTGTGTGGGGCGGAAAAACACATGGCCACACCATGTATGGTCACGAATGGATGTGATCCAGATTTAACATAACTATTCATATTTTTATGATCATGACCTTTGATCTAGATATAGAGAGTTAGAATGTGTATCTTTTTGACCTTTGACCTATACCTGTCAAAACTACGGTTACAATATATACAAACTATCTCTCTCTTATGGCCAAGATGACAGGGAGTGCCATGGCATTTATCACACTTGTCCTCTACGTCCGGATATATTACAGAAAGTCTCGACTTGGACAGATGGACGCTGTGTAAAACTTTGAACTGGATAAGTCCAAGATGAGCACAAGAAGTAGTAGACTGTACCCTCCCTATAGCATGTTCCCAACACTCTTCACTTATCTGTACTCCTAACTCCGTTTCCCACGCATTCTTATTTTTGGTGCTCGCCTCACTACCTAGCGCCAGAATAAAATCATGAATCCTAGAAATCATTCCTCTCTGATGTGGATTGTTTGAAAACAATCTTTCCCAAGCCTGTTCAGGAGGCGCAGAGGGGAAATTAGGAAAATGTCTAGAAACGAAATTCCGAATTTGAAAATAACAAAAGAGATGCATCACAGGGAGGTCATAAGTAGATGACAGATTGGCAAAGCTATCAAAGACACCATCGGCATACAGATTTCTAACTTTTTTAATGCCCTTGTCATACCACACTGAAAATGTAGAGTCCAAACAACTGCCCTGCGGCCCAGTCTCCGAAGGGAGGGGATCATGCTCTGCTTCAGTATGTCACCATACATGTTGGCATTTATGGTTCCCTCAATGAACTGTAGCTCCCCAGTGGCGGCAGCACTTATGCAGCCCCAGACCATGATATTCTCACCACCATGCTTGACTGTAGGCAAGACAGACTTGTCTTTGTACTCCTCACCTAGTTGCTGCCACACACGCTTGACACCATCTGAACCAAATAAGTTTATCTTGGTCTCATCAGACCACAGGACATGGTTCCAGTAATCAATGTCCTTAGTCTGCTTGTCTTCAGCAAACTGTTTTCGGGCTTTCTTGTGCATCATCTTTAGAAGAGGCTTCCTTCTGGGACGACATCCATGCAGACCAATTTGATGCAGTGTATGGCATATGGTCTGAGCACTGACAGGCTGACCCCCCACCCCTTCAACCTCTGCAGCAATGCTGGCAGCACTCATACATCTATTTCCCAAAGACAACCTCTGGATATGATGCTAAGCACGTGCACTCAACCTCTTTGGTCGACCATGGCGAGGCCAGTTCTGAGTGGAACCTGTCCTGTTTAACCGTTGTATGGTCTTGGCCACATTGCTGCAGCTCAGTGTCAGGGTCTTGGCAATATTATTATAGCCTAGGCCATCTTTACGTAGAGCAACAATTCTTTTTTTCAGACCCTCAAAGAGTTATTTGCAATGAGGTGCCATGTTGAACTTCCAGTGACCAGTATGAGGGAGTGTGAGAGCGATGACACAAAATTTAACATACCTGCTCCCCATTCACACCTGAGACCTTGTAACACTAACAAGTCACATGACACCGGGGAGGTAAAATGGCTAATGGGGCCCAATTTGGACATTCTCACTTAGGGGTGTACTCACTTTTGTTTCCAGTGGTTTAGACATTAATGGCTGTGTGTTGAGTTATTTTGAGGGGACAGCACTTGTTACACAAGCTGTACACTCACTACTTTACATTGTAGCAAAGTGTCATTTCTTCAGTGTTGTCACATTAAAAGATATAATCAATTTACAAAAATGTGAGGGGTGTACTCACTTTTGTGAGATACTGTATCTACTGTTCACATCAGCAATAACGTTAGTGGAGGAAAACTGTGACCTTTTGCCAATTAAAATAGCGACCCCTCTTGCCTTCGAATTAAAGTTTGAGTGGAAGACTTGACTCACCCAAGGGCAGTGTAATCTATGATGATCTTTAACACATAGGTGAGTCTCCTGTAAAAATACTATATCGGAGTTTGAACGTTTCAAATGTGTAAAAACCTTAGATCTCTTAACAGGATTACCCATACCTCTGACGTTCCAGCTAATAAATCTTAAAGCCGTGCCTGTCCCAGCTATGCTGGGATCCATATTACTACTAACCACTTAAATAAAGGAAACCATAGGGATATAAATAGCCAATTAGAGCCGAAGTGGGACCTCCTCCCCCTCCCCCCAACAATCCCCCAAACACACACACCCAAAGTCTCCATAAAACAAAGGAGACAGCAGTGTTTCCCACAATAACCAAAAGTTGTCCACAATGTGAAAACTACTCAAAGAGTAAGGTGAACTAACCAACAAAGTTACCAAAACAAAAAGTTCCATTAAGAGAAAACGCCCCTTCTGACTTCAAGTCTGATAAACAGTCTGCGCACAATAACAAATGTAATGTCCTTAACTTTTAAAGACTTATAACAAATAATATAACAGTGTAGCACGTAAAACCGAGGAAAAAACACTAATAAAATTAAATAAACAGAAACTCTAACCCAGTCAGAGCATCAAAACAGAGAACCACATTAATACAGATGTAGATTTAAGATGAGTGAGTCCACAAAATCTAGGTGAAGTAATGTAACGACAATATCTTCAATAAAAATCCGAAACTCTCAATACCACGAAGTTGATGCCAAACCTCATTAAATGTGGCCCGGGCCCCGGCTATCTTGGCTGTGTAGTCAGGGAAACCGGAGATGGTCAAACCCCACACTTTAATCCATTGGAGCTCTCTCGCACGGCTTAAAATGTCAACACGGTCACTGTGATAGTGGAATCTGCACACAATAGCTCGTGGTCATTCACCAGGCTTGGGCTTCGGTTGAAGGGTCGGGTGGGACCGGTCCAAAACCGGCTCATTCTCCAGACCAAATGCCTCCTTTAATGAGGCTGCTACAGCAGCAGTTGTACATGTGTCAGGGCCCTCTGGGACTCCCACTATCCTAACGTTATTGCGCCGTGACCTCGACTCCAAATCCTCACATTTATTCTCTAATTGAGTCACGGTCGCAGTGAGAGACTCGATAGTAGTCTTCATGTGCGCTGTGTCATCGGTGCAACCGGAGAGAGCGTGCTCCATTTCCACAAAAGTACCTTTCAGTGTTTATATGGTAGCTTCGGTAGCCACTTTATCACTAGCCAGCTGTGTTTTCACGGCCTGCAGGTCAAGCTGGATAGTAGACAGCACATCCCCGAGAGTCTCCTGGAGCAACTTTTTAAACATATTGGCGATGTCCTTCCTCAGTGAGGCCAGCAGCTAGAGCCTGAGTGCGGTGAAGTCAGGGTCACCGCTCGGCAACACGGATTCAGGGGAAGAAGGGGACTTGCTCGCGGAGCGCACACTAGGCCTCAATTGTGTCTGAATGCTACCATGGGTTTGCATGTTCTTTCCAGGCATTTTAACGTGCCACAGAGTTAAAAAGTACAAATAAAGAAACGGAGTACAATAAGTAAAAATCTATTGTATGACCGAAAAGCGCAAATTAATCACAATTTTAATCGAAATCAGCAGGAGCCTTCAACTTCGCGTCCTACTCCATCGAACTCCGAATTCAAACTCCATCTCAGAAATATTTCTAAGATAAGAAATATATTGTCACTACATGATGCAAAAATATTAGTTCATGCTTTCGTCACCTCTAGACTAGATTACTGTAATGCCTTACTGTCTGGATGTTCCAGTAGGAGCATAAACAAACTCCAGTTAGTCCAGAATGCAGGTGCTAGAGTCCTTACTAGAACCAGAAAGTATGACCACATCAAACCAATCTTATCAACACTGCATTGGCTCCCAGTGAAATCTCGCATTGATCATAAAATACTATTATTAACTTATAAAGCATTAATTAATTAAATTTATTGTTTTCCTCAAAATTCTGCAAACAATACCCCCTAATGACAATGTGAAAGAAGTTTGTTTAAAATCTTTGCAATTTTTTTTTTTTTTTAAATTAAAAACTAAATTAAGCACACGTACTTAAGTATGCACAGCCTTTGCTCAAAATTGAGCTTACACTCAAAATTGAGCTCAGGTTCATCCTGTTTCCACTGATCATCCTTGAGATGTCTCTACAATTTTACTGGAGTCCACTTGTGGTAAATTCAGTTGATTGGACAGGATTTAGAAAGGCACACACCTGTCTATATAAGGTCCCACAGTTAACAATGCATGTCAGAGCACAAACCAAGCCAAGAAGTCCAAGGACTTGTCTGTAGATCTCTGAGACAGGATTGTATTGATGCACAGATCTGAGGAAACCAAAAGAATAATCCACAAAATAACCAAGGACCAACAACTCCAAAACAAAAATAGAGAAAACAAACAAACAAAAAAATAATAAATAAATAAAAATTATATATACATATATATATATGTGTGTGTGTGTGTGTGTGTGTGTATGTATATATATATATATATATATATATATATATATATATATATATATATATATATATATATGTGTGTGTATGTATATATATATATATATATATATATATATATATATATATATATATATATACCATATACTTGTTTGTACGACCACTTCCTCACAGTACCACTACTGCCAAAAATAAACCCCTCTCTTTCACAGGGAATTTGGACTCCTTTTAAAGGCTAATGACTAGCCCCTTTTGGAAACAACAATCCACAGGTAAGTATTAATGTCAAAGTACCTTTATTACTTATAACCTTTCTCAATCAAAATCACCTGTTCATTATTGTTCTTTAATTAAATAACAATTAATAATAAAAATCTAAATACCATCAACAATAGGCCATATTAATTTACTGTTTTTTTCAGCTTGGTATTTACAAATACGGACCCACCCCCCACCCCCGCTTTAACCCACATTAATGGTTCATTCGGCTTCCCGGTTACACTGCACAGGCGCCAGCTAACCTGACTACTCATAAACAATGTGCTGAGCGCATGCGCTGTTCTGCCGACACAGTGCAGCAACCCGGAAGACTCTCCCCACTTTCACTCAGAGCACAAGACAATCTGTACAGATAAGTAACAGTAACAAAATACAAACAAAAATAACTGGTGTAGTGTGTGTCATGTAGGCAACTACTGACTGAGGGGAAATGTATAATGAGGATGAATGTCCATGACCTAAAAGAGTGTGTGTGCACCTGCACCTCCAGTAGCAGATAATGGCGGAAAAAATGTAACGTGGATATGGTGCACTTATGTACTATTGAAACCAATGCTTCCGCGGCTGCCGTGACGATCTACTTCGTCACATTATTTTCCCCTTCTCCAAGCTGATTACCGACCGGATACCGGGATAGGTAGTCAGCAACCATGTTTTCCCTGCCTGGTCTGTGTTGTACCTTAAAGTTGTATGGTTGGAGGGATAGGTACATCTCGTCACCCTTGCATTATGGTACTTCATGGAATGAATACAGTTAGTTCTCGATGATCTCTAAATCAAACTCCCTTCCCAGGAGGTAGTACCTTAGACTATTGAGGGTCCACTTGATGGCGAGGCACTCCATCGATACCATCTCATACCGGGCCTTTCTCGGCAGGAGCTTTCTACTCAGAAATAGAACTGGTTTCTCTTCTCCCATACTTCACTTGGCTAGTATTGCGCCAATTCCTGCAGCAGATGCATCTACCTGCAAAAGGATGCATTGAGAGAAATCTGGAATCTTTAGGAATAGCCCAGCACATAATTAATCTTTGAGGGCATTAAAGGCCTTCTCAAAGTCCTCTGTCCACACAAGTGGGTTTTCCAGCTCTTTTGTCAAAAGATTCATCAGGGGGGCTGCAATGGAGGCAATGCTGGGTATGAATCTTCTGTACCAGCCTACCAAACCTAAAAATGACCACACCTGCTTCTTGGTTTTAGGTTTTGGATTCTGGCAAATTGCCTCCACTTTATCCACCTGGGAGTGTAGCTGACATTTCCCAGGTGATACCCAAGATAGCTGATTTCTTGCCTAGCCCATTCGCACTTTGCCACATTCAAGGTCAACCTGCCTTTTGAATCTTTTTGAAGGTCCACCAGAGGTGTTCCACCCAGGTGTTGCTATAGCTCACCACGTCATACAAGTATGCAGCTGACTACCTAGAGGCTGGATCGAGGGGCGCCTGCCAGGATCCCTTGCACAAATCCTGAGGGGTGATGAACCGTGCCCTGCCAATCCTCTCCAACAAGTCATCTATTCGTGGCATTGCGTAAGCATCAAATCTCAACTGTGCATTCAGCTTGCAAAAGTCGATGCAAATACGCAGCGTTCCATCCATCTTTGGGACAATAACCAACGGACTAGTCCACTCACTCATGGAGGGTTTGATTACCTCCAGCTCTCTCATTGTCTTGATCACTTTCTTCAACAGAACCACTAAACAGGAGTAACATCTTCTGCCCCAGCTGGAATTACCTAAACCTGGCATGCTGGTTGTACCACCTCTTCTGGGCCCACTGTGCCTCTTGACAAAATTATAATCATGCCAGTAGCCTATATTAATTTATTTCATTACAAAACTAAAGTTTTAATTAAAATATACAAATAAATGGATGACGTGCACTGAATAGTAAAAAGCAGCCCACAGTTTTATATTTCTGCATAGTTTTTCATTTGACTATGTCATTTGCAATGCTTCATAGGATTGGAGTTCATTCCTACACTGAGGATGTTAAGTACACAGTCTTGTAGGCATAGCTAGCCCAGGGCTTTGGCGACCCTATTTTTCCTGTTGTTGAAAAAAGTTGTAGCATTATGAGATGAAAATCATACTATTTTGAAAATAATGTCATAGGATTATGAGAATAAATTCATAATATTTTGAAAATAAAGTCATAGCATTATGAAAATAAAATATCTTATTGAGGGTAACACATATTACTCATAGAAAGATGGCACTATCACAACAATAGAAAGCTGAGCCAGCAGCTTAATCAATGCTATAAATGGATGTAGAGGATTTAGTTAGCTAATTCAGACTTCAGGATTGGGCTCTGCAACAGTGAAATTCTTTGTGTTTTTGACAAAGAGCCTGACAAAGGGAATTTACTAATATTATCACTTCTCAGGGACAAAGGACTGCCCACCCCACTCACATCTGTGTGACATCAAAGTAAAGACAAAAATATATTTTTGCCAACCACAGCAGACCGAGCCACTTTAAAGCATCAAAGCCATATAGGAGGAAAGAATTAATAGTACTTACAAAAAATACATTCAACAATTATTTTTTTATTATTATTTTTAATTGCTATGTGGAATTAGATTCTTAAACAAAAGCACAGCAAAGTGTTCTGGCCTTGATCTCCCGTCTGGTCCCGCTGAATCTAGGTATAGTTTTTTTTTTTTCTCTTTCTCCTACAACACATTTAAACGCAGATCAGGTACAATCACACCCAGGAGGAGAGACCAGTGAATGTGATTGTGATTGTGTTGTGAATTTGAAAGTGTTTGTGATTTCTGACAGTCTCAGACAGAATGGGGACATTACTGAAGAGTAATGGGGTGAAGTGTTGGGCAAAGGAGAAACGGCGGAATCAACCATGATGTTGAATAAATGTTTACAAAAGAGTTTGCTTTAGGACAATGCTAAAACGTTAATATAGTTTATCGTTTATTAATATTATATAAAATTATATTTCATATTATTAATCGGTGGTATAATATGCGTATGAATATAATGCTTGAGTTTGTAACACTAAAGACAGAGAAATACAAAGGAGAAACTGCTGATGTAGATCTTTGAACTGGTGGCTCGCAATACGCCTTGAATGATGAAATTTTGGCAAGTGAACCCATTAATCTCCCATTAAATTTGCATGTGAATCCAAAGCTCCTCGTAAGGAGCTCCTCACAGGCATTTTACTCCCTGGATTGCCTAATGACACAAACTGCATTCCTTTTCTAACAAAAAAGTTTAAAAAAAAAAAAATTGTGATGCTTTCATTTAATTTTCAAAAAACTTTTTTTTTTCCTTGTTCACAGTTGTAACTGGTGGGTCAGTGAAAATAGGTCAGTAAGAAATTATCAGTTGCTCAATAAGACCTATTATGAAATGCAAACAATATAGTAACATATTTTCCCCTAGCATGCATTTAAAAAAAAAGGACACACAAATGAGGAACATCACAAGGAACTTAATATTAGTGCTAACAATATTCCTTCAGTGTTCTGAAGATGAAAAAAGTCAAACTACATTTGGAATATGCAGTGATTTGTGTCATTATTAAATAATGTTACAAAGCATTCTTGTGTTACATTTATGCATAGCTTTTAATCTTTTAATTTCACTGTCATTTGCAATTCTTCATGGGATTATAGTTCATTCCTATATTAAAGATTTATTCCATTTGTGTTATTTCATACAGTACCTTTGCTAGTGTTAATATTATTCTAAAATGTGAACAAAAAAATGAATAAGCAAGTGTTTCAAAACTTTTGACAGGTAGTGTACTTAAAAAACCTTATTTAACTTTACCTTTATTAAATAAACTTGTTTCTTTTGAATAATGCAGAAATTACTAGGTCATTTGCAATGCTTAATGGGATTGTAGGTCATTCCCACATTGAGCATGTGGTCTTAAGTACACAGTCTTGTAGGCATAGCTAGACATTTCTCACAGGGCTTCAGCCCCCCCAAAAAAAATCTGCCCATGTTAACGTCGCTTTATTTGACCAAAAGACATTTTGTTGGGGTGGTAAATGGCCATGGCTTAAACAAATAGTAAAAGTCTGGTTGGGCTCCAGTCTGGTACAAAGAAGATCCGTCCAGAAAGTGTCACTGTCACATAACTCAACTTGATAATGTGGTTCATCATTACCATGAAAAATTATTGAGTGTCAAGTTCAAATCTCGTGAGAATGGGAAATTTTATATAGGCTTTTTTTTTTTTTTTTGGCTGAATTAGCGTAATCAGACCACTTATTTTAAATCTTTACAATGTTACTAACATCATGTAGAGGGAGATTTTACATGTAAAGGACAGCAAAATATTGCGTCAAATGTTATTTGGGCGCAGACTTTTCTGAATAGGTTATTTCATAGCTTTCTTTAGCTATTATTTGATGATAAAGAATGAACAAGTATTTAAAACTTTTGACTGGTAGTTTACTTTGATTGAACTTTAGCTTCATTAAATAAACTTTTTCTTTTGACTAATGCAAAAATATTTGTAAAATAAACCACTGAAATAGCAGAAATAAACCAACATTTTAGGCCGCCAATAAAAACAGATGTTGTCATTTATTATAATTAATTACAGCCACTTAAGAGTGGGAGCACTCCTTACATGAGATTCAGTTTGGCACTGAGGTCGAAATGTGGGAGTACCTGAGTCCATGCGCCACCTGGTGGATATTATGGGAAGTGTAACAAATGTATTTAATTCTAAGAAACTGGTCTGACTTGCTGTGTGGCAATCTGCATAATAGGCCTCCTGTTCCTACATGAAAAAAGTGATTTTTTTAAGGCCACATCTGTAGCTTTAGTCTGTGAAATTCCAGTTTATTGTCGAGGGAGTGAACATTGGAGAGGAAAATGGATGGTTGAGCCAAGTGGCTATGGTTAGCCTTTAGCCTAACACGGATGCTGGCTTGCTTTATGCACATCTGCTGCCTCTCACACCATTTCCAGCACCCTCTATCCCAGCAAGCAGCATCAGGCAATACTTCGGTCTCAGGGCCTAGTTCATATAGCAGCCTGAGGTCGTGTAGCTCTTCCCACAGTTCATAATTTATTCCTCCTGAGCTTTGTTTTACAGAGTTTAGCAAAAGTTCAGTGCGTCTGATGAACATCTATGGTAAAAGTTTCCCAGTTGTTGTAGACTACATGTAACATGCACCATATTTATGTACCCAAAGCAGCTGCTGCGTGCTACCACAGTGCCATCTTGGAAAGGAAAGGTCAGCCTTGTCTCTCCACACATAGCTACAACAAAGACCACAGAGAGCTCAAATGAGAGTTGATCCATCTGAAGGGAATGAAAAAAACTAAAATATCATGCTACTAAAAGGTAAAGTTATCTACAGTTTAACAAGAAACTGTAATCTCCAGATTTTTGTCATATTAGTCACTATTTTCCATGGTCTAGGCTGCTTCATGTGGTTCTGGAGCTTGACAACATGCCATTTTGCAATGTGCTTTAACAGGGCCAGACTCACAGACCCTTTTTTTTGGTGCAGGAGGAGTGAGGGCAAACCACAGCGGACAGCATGTTGTCCCCTCGGAGGCAAACATGTCCACTTCCAACTTGGCCAAACCTCTGCCATATGGACTCAACCACTTCTGGATGGAGCCTCCAATCCCCAGGCATCAGCCCCTCCCTCAACAGGATGTCTGTCCTCACATTCTGGTTGGCCGAAATGTACATTGCACTCACTAAAAAAACTTCCCCACCTCCAAGTTCTCAGAGCACATAGGCATCGTAGAAAAGTCACTCTCGATTGGAGAAGAAACTTTCCCTGAGGTTCAGCCTGAGCCTCAAATTCCTCACGTGGGCGAGAACAACATCTTGATGTTGAATCGCCAACTTCCTTGACCATGCTAGAATTAACCAGTCATCCAGGTAGTTTAGCACATGGATGCCCTGTAGTAGCAAAGGAGCCAACATGGCATCCATGCACTTTGTGCAGGTGCGAGGGGGTAAAGTTAGTGAAAGGAAGAACCAGTATTGATACACATTGCCTCAAAGTCCGTACCTCAGGAACTTCTTGTGATGGGCAAATGGAATATGCATCTTTTTAGAGCTATCATAACAAAACAATCCTCAAAGGTCTGTGGAATGATACATTTGAACATAAACATCCTGAACGAAAGCGGAAAAAAAAGAAGTGCTGTTTACTATCCAGCTTGACCTGCAGCCAGCTGTGTTTTCACGGATTTGGAGTCGAGGTCACGGTGCAATAACGTTAGGATAGTGGGAGTTCCAGAGAGCGCTGACACCTGTACAACTGCTGCTGTAGCGGCCTTGTTAAAAGAGGCATTTGGTCTGGAGAAGGAGCCGGTTTTGGAGCCGGTTTTGGACCGTTCAGCCGAAGCCCAAGCCTGGTGAACGACCACGAGCTATTGTGTGCAGATTCCACTATCACAGTGACTGTGTTGACATTTTACGCCGTGCGAGAGAGCTCCAGTGGATTAAAGTGAGGGATTTGACCATTTCACCCAGCTCGGTTTCGCATTACATATAACGGTGTTCAGAAGGACTTTATTTCAGCGGAGGAAGCAGGGACTATGTTAAACTCTTGATATCGGGGTGAACTGCATCACCTACACAGCGGAGTCTTTTTTGCTCTTCTTTTATTTTTATTTTTTGCACTCGGCCTTCCAGCTCTAAAGAATTCAGATTTTTATTGAAGATATTGTTGTTGCATTACTTCACCTAGATTTTGTGGACTTACTCCTCTTTAAATCTACTTCTGTATTAATGTGCTTCTCTGTTTTGATGCTCTGACCGGGTTAGAATTTCTGTTTATTTAATTTTATTAGTATTATTTCCTCGGCTTTACGTGCCAAACTGTTATATTATTTGTTACAAGTCTTTAAAAGTTAAGGACATTATATTTTTATTGTGCGCAGACTGTTTATCAGACTTGAAGTCTGTAGGGGCTTTTTCTCTTAATGAAACTTTTTGTCTTGGTAATTTTGTTGGTCAGTTCAGCTTACTCTCCGAGTTGTTTTCACATTGTGGACAACGTTCGGTTTTTGTAGGATACACTGCTGTCTCATTTGTTTATGGAGACTTTGGGTGTGGGAGTTTGGTGGATTGTGAGAGTAAGCAGAACATGCCAATGCTTTGAAGGATGTGAATTAGAACAGAGTAATGTTATTTAATTGCGAATCTGTTTTTAGAGGATTTAAACCTAACATGGTGAACAAATTATATTATAGAATTCAGGCAATTTTACTGCAGTTATCTCATACAGTGTAGCAAGTAATAATCTGGAAAGACCTTTGTAATATCACAGTCTAAAACTGGATTTAAAGAGAAGCAAATTAGTAAATGAATCTCACGTAAATGAATCATACGTAAATGAATCACATGAAAATGAATCACTTGAATATGAATCACATGAAAATGAATCATACATAAATGAATTAGTTGTAATTGAATCACATGTAAATGAATCACCTGAAAATGAATCACATGAAAATGAATCACATGAAAATGAATCACATGTAAATGAATTATATGAAAATGAATAAATAAATTAAAGATGAACATAAACATCCTGACCCTACATGTCCGAAGAGTATGGTTCAGATGACGCAGATCTAAAATTGGCCACATACCCCATCTATTCAATGGACCAGGAAATAATGGCTGTAAACCTATCTCCCTCAGAGAAAGAGGTACATGTTCTATGGCCCCTTTTTCCAAGAGAGATCTTACTTCCTGGACTAAAATCAAGCTCTGTATTGTACTGACTATTGTGTTGAGCCTTTTCTTTGGAGTACAGAACCCATGGCACATTTGGCAAGAGTTTCCATGCTGCTAGATGGTCTTTAGTAATGTTAACTCTCCACAATTTGTTGGAGGGAAAGCATCAGATTTTTGTTGTCCTGTGACAGCTCGCTGACCAGAGAAACTGAAAACTTGGGACTACAGTGAGTAGGGGATCCCTAAAGTAATACTGGAGGGTAATGCCCTAACAATGTCTCGTCCCCTGATACCTCCCTCTCCGGCCACTCAGGACCGCTTCTTTTTGCCTTTTCGGCACTGAATGTCATTTTAAAATCAAGCCACTAGCAGGCTGTGACTGTGGCTGCCTAGCCCCCCTGGCCTTCCGGGCCACCACACTTGCCTTCAGTGACTCCCTTACAATTCAGCAGGTCTGCAACCTTGCTAATGTATGCCACACAAGCAAGACCCACTGCAACATAGGCTTTGCCAAACAACGCCGAGGTGATCTTATACAGCCTCAATGGGATAGCCCCCCTGATTTTGCTGTCGTCGATGAAGGCAGGTTATTCACAAGCACCTCCTCCACCTTCAGTATATCAAAATAGCCGTACTGTCTATCCCCCACAATTGCCGAATCATCTGACATTGTGGGGTTATAAATATGACTCTCCCCAGAAGTGTGACCCTTCATGTTTCACTTCAGGGAAAAGGGGAGTTCCCTTTGAAAGGTAACTCCACATTGTGTGAGCTCAATGCTCTGGGAAGCGCCCTCACATGTGACCGGTATCTGAAGCTTGTGTAACATCTTGCCTATTTATAGGCCTACCATGATCAGATGACGTGGCAATTAAGCGCGTTGCGTGATATAAGAACGGCACCTGTTTATATAAGAACGGCACCTGTTTATATAAGAACGGCAATTATTATCTTCAGTGAGACTGCATGTCAGTTGTTTGTGTAACTCTCGCAAAGAGACTCTTCAATTCCTCTCTATCTTTTCAAAAAAGAAAGAAAAATGTACTTTTCAGTCCCTTAAAAAAGAGGAGAAAGAGAATGAGAGAGAAATCAGGAAGTGTGTTATGCCTTGCTCCATCACGGGGGGACAGACACATTTTATGTGTGAAGTGTTTAGGGATGGAGCATGCCACAGCAGCCCTCAAGAGGTCTGACTGTTTACATTGTGAATGCCTTTCAATTAGGCAGCTCAGCTCGCAGCATGCTCTCCTCTTGGCCAAAGGGAGTTGGGTTTCAAAGCCTCGCAGATCTGGGCCGGCTGCTACTGAGGCAGCCAGCTGGCTCAGGTCCTGGGGATTTTCTATGGATCTGGAAAAGGAGCCAGAGACGATCTCTTGCTCAGTCTTCCAGGTCTGGCTCTCCGCTAGATATTGGAGCTCATGTCGCGACTCCTCCTTCTGCTTTGAAAAGCCTAAAAAAAATCTTTAAATCATCTCTGACTCCGAAGAGCCAGAAGGGTTTGCTAAAAACTGAGAACAGCTCTTAAGCATATACAGAGCTGCTTGAAGCAATTATGGCTGGATGAGCTTTTTACTCCCCAGTGTAAATAAATCTCCCTCACGCTGCAGAAAACTCCCCGTTTTCCAGAACTGCATGACAAAATATCACGCTTCTGGGGGGAAAAGCATGCATAAGCCATATTTTTAAGAATGTGATGTCAGATTATTCGGCCATCATGGGGAATGAGCAGCATGGCTATTTTTCTATGCTGAAGGTGGAGGAGGTGCTTGTGACCTACTTATCTTCATCAACGGCAGGTAGTTTAGGGGGGCTGGCTTTGCCATCAAAGCCACGTAAGGACACCGTGGCATTGGTGGGCAAGGCCTATGTGGTAGTGGGTCTTGCTTGTGGGTCACTGCAGACAATGGCAGTGTTGCAGGCCTACCAAGCAGACCTGCTAAGTGAGCTTGACATATGGTAGCATTCAGCCAGTTCCTTCTGTTGGATGAAAATTACAATAGAAATAAAACACAAGGGAGACAAGCATGGGGAAAATACCCCAGAGATAGCCATGTCTTCATCAGAAGGATTCCCAGGCAAAAAAAAAAAACAGGGTGTCTCAGTTTGAGTAGAAATATCCACAGAAACCGCAGCAGGTCTTATCAGGTACCGTAAAGAGGGGGGGAACCAGAAGTACCAGGGTCAGCATCGAGGGCTTCAACTAACAGACACAGACCTACTGAAAAGTGCGCTAATTGATAGCATGCGTTTAGGTCCAGGCCTGTGTCCGGGAAGGAAAGAGGGAGAAAAGGACACTGCCCAGCTGAGAAAGTAAACAATAAGAGTAGGGTTACACTTTCCAACACATAGAGGAAGCCACTCAGGCTTAGGCATTACATGAAGTGCCACAAGACACACACACACACACACACACACACACACACAGGATTAAATATAAGGAATAGAAGAATAAGTTACTACCACTCACTTACGTACTAGACATATAATGCTAATGATAAGAAGAAGACAATAGCGATGATTGCAGAAAATAAGTAAAATGTATGCGCTTACCCATAGTAAAAAGCAATGGGAGATCCTCACTCATTGATGGCCAAAATGATAATGCCCTAGGGAACTGATGAGGTTTTCTAAAAAGGGAAATTGAAAACAGCCGAACTTAAGGGAATGAGGAAAAAAAATGTGAATGAGAAATGAGGGCGTGAGAAAAACCTGAAACATAAACATATAGGGCTTGGGAAAGCCTGAAATGAAAACATTTTGGGAAGGGAAAAAGCCTTAACTGTAAACATACTGGGAACGGAAGAAACCAAAACTCCTGCATATTGGGAAAGGGCAAATTAGCAAACTGGATAAAAAGCAAGCCCGGACTAATAGGAATTCAGATCACTTTGGGACATCTCACTGTGTGGATCTCATGTTGGTGAACAATAAACTTGAACCCTTTCTTTTCTCACTCATGGTTCTTTGTGTTTTTCTTCATCCACAAGCTGATGTAAGTATTAGGCTTTAAAACTTTGTAGTGTTCAACTTTTTGGAAAATTGGGCACAACACTTCCCCGATGTCTTGAGGCCAGCGCTAGACTGAGTGATCCATAGAAGTTGGATGTGGCAGCCTGCCCCCCCCGCAGACAGCCAGGGGAACCAGGCGGCCACAGTCACAGCCTGCTACTGTGCCTGATCTGAGAATGGTCATAAAGGCAAAGCAGACAAAGGATGAGCGGTCCTGAAGGGCCGTGGAGGGATGTATCAGGAGACATTTGGTTGTTAGGGCAGTAAGCCCCAAGTACTACTGTAAGGACTGCCATAGCCAAAGCTGTCCCAAGTTTACAGTGTTCTCTGGTCAGTGAGCTGTCACTGGGCAACAAAAATAAGATGGTTTCCCTCCAATCGAATGTGGAAAAGTTAACATCACAAAAAGACCATCTGGCAGTGTGGAAACTACTGCCAAATGCGTCTCCTTGGGGTCTATCTACCATAGAAAAGGGTTACCGGGTCCAGTTTAGAGCTTGATCCTATCAACATTGAGCAAGATAAAGCTGGATCTCTGCATCCCCTCCAGTCTCTACGAGAGACTTTTATGGCTTATGGCAGCAGTAGCCAGCGTCATACCATTGGGCCTATTGCACAGGAGACTGTTTAAGTGGTGGCTTAAAAGTTGGGGCTTCCATCTGAGGACGAAACCTCTGAGAGTAATCAGCATCACATGGCAACGCCTAGGCGCTCTGAGAATTTGGAGGTGTGCCCGGTTTCTAGCCTTGGGTCACACTCTAGGAGTGTCTCCTTATTACAAACCGGTAATGACAGACACCTCCCTCACGAGCTGGGTCACGGTCTTTTATGGCCATCCAGCTCATGGTCTCTGGAGCGGCCATCATTTGGAGTGGCATATAAATCGCCTAGAAATGTGTGCCATATTTCTAGCACTGAAATTCTTTCTTCTGCAATTAAGAGGTCACCATGTGTTAGTTGTGACAGACAACACAGCGGTGGTCTCATATTTCAACCACCAGGGAGGATTATGTTTGTGCCCCCTGCTCTGGCAGGCACAACTAATTCTTCTCTGGGCAGAAGGAAAGGCCCAGGTATTGGTGGCTCCATCGAAAAGTGGTGGAGTCCATATGGTGGCGGTTCAGCCAAGCAGACATGGATGTGTTCACCTCCAAGGAGACTGTGGTTTGCCCTCACTCCTCCTGCACCATTAGGGCTGGATGCCATGGTGCACATGTGGCCAAGGAATCTATATGCTTTCCCCCCGATCGCTCTGCTCCCACAAGTTCTTGCAAAAGTTCGCCAAGACTGTCTACGTCTGCTGCTAGTAGCAAATTATTGGCCAGCTCAAATTTGGTTCTCAGAGATAATATCCCTGCTAGATGGCACTCCTTGGGAGAGTACCATCTGCAGGGATCTACTGTCTCAAGACGGAGGGCTGATTTATCAACCTCGGCTGGAACTATGGAAACTGTGGGTCTGGCCCCTGAGGGACACCATCCATGAGGAAACTGTATGCACTCAAGTGGCAATTTTTTGTCTCGTGGTGTGAGGGACATCAGCTAGACCCAGTGAACTGCGCAACACCTACAGTCCTGGAGTTCTTACAAGGACAGTTCGCAGTGGGTTGGTTCCTTCTACAATCTGGGTCTACGTGGCTGCCATTTCGGCCAGCCATGCCCTAATTGATGGAGCCTCAGTGGGGCAACATCCTCTAATTTCGAGGTTTATACGTGGTGTCAGGTGGCTGAGGCACATCTGCAGACCACACATACCTTCCTGGGACCTTTCTGTGGTTCTGAAAGGTCTGTCATGTGCCCCATTTGAGCTCTTAGAGTCAGCCTCTGAGAAGCTTCTGACTCTAAAGGTAGCTCTTCTGCTGGCCCTGACATCTGTCACGTGAGAAGGAGATCTACAAGCTCTCTCTGTTGCTCCTTCCTGCCTTGACTTTACCCCTGGATTAGCCAAGACCTTCCTGTATCCTAGGCTGGATTATGTTCCTAAAGTGCCTACATCTGCTGCCAGCCAGTAGTGTTGAAGGTTTTTGGCCATCCTGCATTCCTAACACACGAGA
The DNA here is from genome assembly GCF_001660625.3 of Ictalurus punctatus. Taxonomy (NCBI): domain Eukaryota; kingdom Metazoa; phylum Chordata; class Actinopteri; order Siluriformes; family Ictaluridae; genus Ictalurus; species Ictalurus punctatus. Next base: position 25,538,357 of record NC_071284.1, read on the forward strand.
AATTGCACCTACTGTGTCCAGTAAGGGCGCTCTATACTTACCTCCACTGCTCCCGCCAGTGGTGTAAGTCAGAGCAGCTGCTTGTCTGCTTTGGTGGCGACAGTAGATGTGATGCTGTGTCGAACCAGTGCATCTCTAATTGGATATAGTAAGCAATCTCTATCGCTTATGAGGCATGTGGTCTCACTACGCCTCTGGGCATAAGGACTCATTCCACTAGCGGGGTCACCTCGTCGAAGGCTTTGTCCGAAGGGGTAACCTTACAGGATGTGTGCGCTGCAGCAGGGTGGTCTATGCCGCACATATTAATTCAATATTACAGTGTATTACTCGAGTGTCTTGCAGTGACCCTCTGGCTCAGATATTTTTGAACAGACCATACCATTAGTATGACAGAGTGGGTTTTCTTGTTCCCACAGCATTGAGCTCACGCAACGTGGAGTTCCCTTTGAAAGGGAATGCCTGGGTTAACCCTGTTCTCTTGTGTAGCTTTGTCATACTTGGGCATGCCTGTGAATTGTGTCTTCGCTTCAGATAATAGAGGCTGATGGCACAGTTCACAGGTGCCATTCTTATATCATGCCATGCACTTAATTGTCACATCACCTGATCATGGCAGGCCTAAAAATAGGCATGAAGTTACACAAGCTTCAGATACCGGTCACTCACGATGGCGCTTCCCACAGAGCTCACGCGACGTCTCATTCCCTTTTCAGGAAACAGGGTTACCCAGACGTTTTCTGCGGTGTGAGGGAGCGCTCTCCTTCTCACTGGCTTCAGCTCTGGTTCTTCGAAGTCAGAGAGGGTGGGTTGACTCTCCATACTGGAGCCCATCGTCTTTTGGCTGAGAAGTGAGAGAGCTGAGAGCCGAACTTCATTGTGCCGCTTTGTTTTTTTTTGACAATATGCATGCTCCACTCCTATAAAAATTATGCACTGGCTTCCCCCTCTGGCTCCAGAGTCAGAGAGGGTGGGTTGAATCTCCATAAGGGAAGGAGAAGTCACTTTGCAAGGTCCAAATCCCGGAAATGGAGAGCCAAATCTGGAGTAAAAAATGAGAGATAGAGCAGTCCTTATCCCCGATTTTTCCTCCAGATTCATATAGGACCCCCAGGATCTGAGCTGGCTGGCTGCCTCGACACCTTTTTTTTCTACTCTCATAACCTTTACACAATAAATGTATCTCTCCCCCTCTGTAATAACTCAAGAGCAGGGAATAACACACTTTCTGTACTCTCTATACCGATTACAGGCAGATAAAGACTATTTTTCATGCTATCAGCTACCGATAATTTAAAAACATCCGACGATCAGGGCCGATTATATCCTGTCAATCAAAAGAGCGTGGGAAAACACATTAATTTCGTGTTGTGTGTGAAGATGATGTCTCATGTGGCATGATGACAAAACTGCAGTTTGTAAGTTCTGTAAGCTCTGCACTGCTAAATTTTACACCAGAAGTGAGCAGCAGTGAGGCGCGAGTTTCGGGGTCGAGTCTTATTTATTTATGTATTTATTTATTTATTTTGCTTCTCTGCTCACGCTGAGTTAAAGTGCCTTCATAGACCACATTTCAAAAACTGCATGATCCTGTAGGTTCATTCTGTATAATATCAAGAAAATCAGACCCTATCTCACAGAACATGCTCTTACACTTCTACTCTGCACACTTTGATTCTCTAGAACTTAATTTAAAATCTTGTATTGTAGCACTACTTGTATTGTTCTCTGCTTGACATATCATTTTGCTTATATTTCCTCATTTCTAAGTCGCTTTGGATAAAAGCGTCTGCTAAATGAATAAATGTAAATTTAAATATATATGGAGCAGTGACGGGGAGTAATAACTGCTTTAATGTAGATGGGTGCTGGTCCATTTTTGTTTTTGTAGGCAAGCATCAGTGTTTTAAATCTGATGCAGGCTTTATTGAACAACCGTACAGACCAAGATCCATATCTCTGTATACATGTATGTTCAGTATATATCTGAATTTGTTTTCACTAAATTAGTTATAAATCAGTGAAATTACTCAGAAGACAGATTTAAGAGTGTTTTCCACAAGTTTCCTTAATTTACACATTCAAGGGAATATTTGACTCTTCAAACATAAAGCCCTCTGGACTTATAAACTCAGCAAAAAAGAAACGTCCCTTTTTCAGGAGACTGCATTTTAAAGATAATTTTGTAAAATCAATTAAGATTTGCAGATCTTTATTGAAAAGGGTTTAAACTAGAGATGCACGAATGTATCGGCCAACACTGATTATTGGCCGATACATTCGTGCATCTCTAGTTTAAACTAAAGGCTATTTTTCCCACCATCTGTCATCAGCATCCGGCGATCAGGGCCGATTATATCCTGTCAATGAAAAGAGGGTGGGGAAACACATCGATTTCGTGCTGTGTGTAAAGAAGATGTCTTTTGTATGGAATGCTCTGTAAGCTCTGCACTGCTAAAATTTTACACTGGAAGTGAGCAGCAGTGAAGCAAGAGTTTCGTCGTCAAGTCTATTTTTTATTTATCTTTTGCTGCTCTGCTCGCACTGAATTAAAGGGCCGGTACACCGTTGAAAGATTTAAATGAAGATGAGTTGATGAAAAAGGTATATATTGTACAGAAAAATATATATGTAGAGTAGTATATTTCATATCCAGTTAATGTTAATATCAAAAAAGTTTATATTGTATATTACCAGTTTGTTGTTCAGTGATGAAGTAGAAATGGTTTTGTTTGTGGTTAATGAATGTGAACCTAACATGAGGTTTTTTAGAATTCGGTCAATGTTAATATGAATTAATAATGTTCAGTAAGTTAAGAAATCTTAGTTTAATCTTCAGAATTTAGTTAATGTGTTAATGTTAATGTGAGTAATGTGTTTTCTGTTTATGAGACCAGTTACTGTGAAACAACTTGTTGAAATGGCGAGAATAAAGTTTTTATTTGCATTTCCTTCAGAATTGTGGAATTCATTATTATTAATTAAAAGGCAGAACTATTGGTATCTGTATCGGTATCGGCAATATCACTCTGAATAATCAGTTATCGGTATCGGCTGAGAAATTTAGTATCGGTGCATCTCTAGTTTAAACAATGTTTTCCATGCTTGGTCAATGAACCATAAACAATTATTGCAAATGCACCTGTGGAACAGTCCTTAAGACACTAAGAGTTTACAGGTGGTTGTAAACTGAACCCCTGTGTATTTCCCTATTTTTCCCCTTCCCCATGTTTCCAGAGTTTTCTCTTCCTCTTGTTTCTGTTTGTGCATGAGCGTGTGTGTGTGTCCCTGGGCAATGCAATTGTTCCAGCTTCCAGTGCAGTACACTTCTGGCTCTACACCTAGTCACTTTCTATGTATTGTATCCGATCCTCGAGCTGTGGACCAGAGTTCGAATCCTGACTTTGACCACTCTAATTCAACTCACCTTTCTTACATACCTTCACTCGTTCACATTCATTAATAAAACCCATTTCTCCTTGGATCCCTGTGTCTCTGTTCTGCATTCGAGTCCCTTCACCTCTGTGTTCATAATAGTGGTAGGCAATTATGGTTACAGTTACAATATCTTAGGACACTAAAGAGACCTTTCTACTGACACTGAAAAACACCAGAAGAAAGATGCCTGGGGTGCTTGCTCACCTGCTTGAACATGCCATAGGCCTGTTGCATGGAGGCATGAGGACTGCAGATGTGACCAGAGCAATAAACTGTAATGTCCGTAATGTAAGCCACCTAAGACAGTGCTACAGGGAGACAGGAAGGACAGCTGATTGTCTTATGTGTAACCATGTGTCCTCCCAGACATGGAGAACTTACACTTACCTTTGTGGAAGAGTGGGGTAACATCTCACAGCAGGAACTGACAAATCTGGTGCAGTTTATGAAGATGAGATGCACTGTAGTACTTAAAGCAGCTGGTGGCCAGACCAGATACTGACTGTTAGTTTTGATATTGACACCCCCTCCCCCCTTTTATTCAGGGACTCATTATTCCATTTCTGTTCATCTGTGAAACTTGTTCATTTGCTGAATCTTTTTATGTTAATACAAATATTTACACTTGTTAAGAAATTTGCTGGAAATAAAAGCAATTGAATATGAGAGGATGTTTCTTTTCTTTGAGTTTATAAACTTCCATGATATGGTATGTATTTGGATGTAGCATCTATGACGACTTTTCTTATAGCTTTTGAGAAGCATTGCTGAAAAAAAGTGAACACAGAGGAAAAAATCCTCTTGGAGTTGTGCTTGCTTGAAGAACTTTTTTTAACAAAAATTTCACCATTTGTTTTGCCTCTTTTCCTGACTTTTTCTTCTGCTGACATTTTATATCCTGCTGAGAGAGCACAGCAGGCTAATGCGTTGATCCTAGAAATTCTAACACACACACACACAAAACACACACACACACACACACACACACACACACACAAACCTATCAGTCTTTCAGACTGCCAAGAAATGGGATACAGCATCTAGTCTGCACTCCCTATTCCACTGTTTCACTTTCGTTCTCTTTACTGTTCTATGGTTCTCACTCTTTTTGGAAGATATGCAATGAGAGGCAGAAAGGCAGATTACAATGACCATGACCTGGACAAAAATCAACAAGGGCATTAAAACCTGCTAGTAAAGTTACCAAAAAGTTTCCAAAGTCTCCAAAGTGCACTAGCAAGCACAAGAATTTGGGCTGTCTTCAGCTTGTTTAAACGCCTGTTCATGCTTTCTCTAAACTTGTGTGGTGTGTGTGTATGTGTATATGTGTGTGTGTGTGTGTGTGTGTGTGTGTGTGTGGTGTGTGTGTTTGCCTGAGGGCAGATAAACAAAACAAGTTAACAACATGCAGGGCTTGGATACGGATCCCTGAGGTGAGTGAGGCTGATGAGTCGGCCATGACAGTCACACCTGAACTCAGCTCTACAAGTCACAACCCACTCCATCAGACACACTCAAACACAGAGATACATAACCGGGAAGTCACAGAGAGACACAATCACTCATTCTCACACAACCACGCATAGTATTTACTTTATATAGGCACTAAAACACACACAAACACACATACCTCAGTGTCTTTCTTGCTTCATCAGTCAGTCTTTCTAGGCAAAAGAGAGTGAGAGGAGGCAGAAGGTTGAATTTATCTTTCACTGCTGTGGTAAAGAGAGAAAGCAACTGAGTGATCAAATGAGACACACAATGGAAAGAAAAAGTGAAAGTGACAAGGAGAATGAGAAAGTGGCAATGGGAGTGAGACAATGTATGGGTAGAAAGGAGAATGAAAACAAGTGAGTGAGATAATGGCTCTGGGCTGTATTTAGAGTTAATACCAATTTTGTGCACATTGATTTAAGTTTTTGCTGTTGTTTTGTCCTGTCTTCACACTTCTTATTGGTCTGTTAAATATTTTGTTCACCTCTTTGGTGTAGTGTTAATTTTGAGATATATATATATATATATATATATATATATATATATATATATATATATATATATATATATATATATATTATATCTTGATATAACTGTGGATATAATACTTAGCAAGCTATAATAGTGAAAATAAATTAAGAGGAATAAGGGCATTCACAATAGATTAAAACTGGATAATTTCAAATATGTGCATGCAGATTTATCCATATAAAAGTTTCTACTATTACATTTTTTAAATTGACTGTTTCTGTTAAGATTTTTGTCTCCATTAAGAATCTGTTAACTTAACTGTGGTGCTCTGATCAGTCCTGTGAGGAAACACGCTGATAGAGAAGCATTCCCATTGGCTGTAGGTTCAATGGAAACATGCACACAATCATTATATAGCAGCAATGATTTCATGATTTTTTTTTTACATTGGGAAATTGAAAATATTAGATTAAAAAACTCCTCCTCCTCTTCGGTTTTATCAAAGGGGTACCCCCCCCCCCCAGGTTTGAGTGTCTAGCAGTGACCCTTGGGCTCAGACCCTTTTGTTCCCACGGCATAAAGCTCATGCAATGTTGAGTTCCCTTTGAAGGGAAACATCTGGGTTACGCATGAAACCCTGTTCCCTGAGAAGGGAACAAGATGTTGTGTAGCTTGTGCTGTGACTTTGATATAATTCAAATCATTACTTATTTAAAACGATTATACTGTTTAAAATGAGAACTTTAAAGATTTATCTTTAAAGACGTATTTGTTGGAGTGGACAAATCGCCAAATACCTTACATTTCACAAAGGTGCATACGTGCTTTAGCCAGTTCACAAAAAATGTGTGAATGGCATTTTGCAAAGACTTAAATACTGGCGCTCTTCTTGATAAGCAGGTGTCAGAAATGGAAAGTAGTGCAGCGCCACCTTGTGTACCGGGGTATTTCTGCTTTTCAATAATTGCCATCTACTGTCAGGGAGTGCATATGCACTTTCACTCAGCGTGTCGCTCATGTTTAACACGTGGGTGTGAACACAAAAAAATGCAGTGAAAAACAGACTGTTTAACACGTTGCAAAAAATGTCCCGATGTATACAGGCCCTAAGACGGAAGAGGTTTTTGGGTGGGAGCTGGGTGGTCTGAGGGTGTTTTAAAACATGTGAAACTGATACAATAAAGGAACCGTAAAAGTCAAAGTCTCTCTTTCTTTCTCTCTCTCTCTCTCTCTCTCTCTCTCTGACTTTCTCTCTCTCTCTCACACACACACTTTTTTCCATCTTCTCATTCTCACTCACTTTTTTTCTCCCTTCTTCTCCTCTTTTCTCTTCTCCTCTCATCCTCTCTTCTTTGAATCACGCTGGTCTTTCTTTCCTCATTCTCAATCAATCTACCCCTTTCTAGAGCTTTCTTTCTCTTTTATGTCTCCCTGTCTCTTTCCTTTTTTTTTTACTTCCTCCGTCCGTTTTTATCTCTACTTTTCCCCTCCTTCCTCTAGTCACTAATTAAGTCTCTCCATGCCTGTTTCCTCCCACCAGCTTTAAAGGAATAAAAGAAAGAAAGGAAGAAAAATGAACGTTTATATTTATATTAATGAATTCATAACTGTGTAAGCTGTTTAATACGAGTTATGAGTGTGGCAGGAGCTTCATTATGGAGACAGTAGCTGAAGGGGAAAGAGAGAGAGAGAGAGAGAGAGAGAGAGAGAGAGAGAGAGAGAGAGAGAGAGAGAGAGAGAGAGAGAATTTGAATAACTTTATTGTGCTTTATATAAATAAAAGGAAGCGAAGCCCTGAGTGCTAATTAATCTACTGAACATCAATTAAGGTTACTGAGAAGCATCAATCTTTATGTGTTAAAGGGAAGAGATGTAAATATTTTTGGGCACCATTTTGTTTGAAGTCTAGATACACAAACATAATTTCACATCATCCTATACTTGCATTTTGTCCCCTTCCAATTAGGGCCCGAGCACCGCTGGTGCAAAGCCCTATTGGATCTGCTCCATTTACTATTATTATTATTATTATTATTATTATTATTATTATTATTATTATTATTATTCCTCTTCTTATTTTCCAAAATGATTTGCATTTTAGGGGGCCTAAACATACCCAAAAACTCATGAACTTTGCAGATGCATCAGAACCAGTCAAAATTTACATCTGATAGAGGTTCCAGAATTGACTGTGGCAAAATGGCTCGATAGCGGCACTTACAAAATTTCAATGAAGTGCGCCTTGCCCTTCGTTTCACCTTCATGTACATAATTTGGTAAACATGTATAACATGCCAATACGTACAAAAACTTCTCTTGAACTGATGCCTTAAACTCAACAGGAAGTCAGCCATTTTGATTTTTCTCATAAATTTTCGCTGTTTTTTTTTGCCATTTCCAGGCCTCGTACTTTAACAGACTCCACCTAGAGATTTCTTCGGATCGACATCATATTTAGTCAGTCTCATCTAAAGGCATTTTCGATGCTAAATTGCAAAGGTTTTGAGTTTTCATTGCATGGCGTGGGCGTGGCAGTCTCACAAATTTCGATGTTTCACCATGAAACAGGAAGTTGTTCTAAGTCAAACATACAATGTCCATTCTGCTCCAAACTTCATGTTTGATAAAAGTACTGGCCTGAAGATATCTACATGTCGATGTTTAGTTATAGTCATAGCACCACCTGCTGGCAGCATGAACTGTCATGTTTTACACTAACTCAGACATACAATGTTCAATCTGCAGCAAACTTCACATGTTTTGTACAAAACCTGTCCTGAGGCTATATGCATGCCAATTTTCAGATATAGTCATAGTGCCACCTGCTGGCAACAGAAAGTATCATGTTTTACACTAACTCAGACATAATGTTCAATCTGCACCAAACTTCACATATTTGATACAAATCCTGCCCTGAAGACAACTACATGCCAATATTCCTTAATCTTTATACCACGACCTGCTGGCCACAGGAAGTGACATGTTTTACACTAATGTATTCCTAGCAACATATAAAAATATGCCAGCAAATTCTGAACATGTTAGCAGCATGCTAGAAACATGTTAAAACATGGTTGCTACACTTATCTAAGTGCTAAAGAGTGCCATGACTGCTATTAAACAGGAAGTTGTTATAACACAAGCATACAATGTTCAGTCTGCTCCAAACTTCACGTTTGAGACGAATCCTGGCCTGAGGACATCTATATGCCAATATTCAGTTATATTCATAGCGCCCCCTGCTGGCAACATGAACTGACATGTTTTAATTCAGACATACAATGTTCAATCTGCACCAAACTTCATATATTTTATAGTAATTCTGGCCTGAAGATGTCTACATGCCAATATTCAGTTATTTTCATAGCGCCACCTGCTGCCAACAGAAAATGACATGTTTTAAATCATGATACACTCCTAAAAACATATAAGTGCTAAAAAGTGTTAAAAAATGGAATGACATTCCCCTGGCAGAGCAGCCCCAACATGCACCCAGGTGCGAGGGCCCATTCATTGCTGCTTGCAGCTTTAGTTTCTCACTATATTTTTCTACCAGTTTACAGCTGTCCTCTATCATTCAATAACTACCAACCAGAAAGAGTGAAGGCTAACACTGAGATGTGAAGCCAGCCAACCACATATTTTCTAGATGCTGCCTCACAGGGCAGCATAACTTGCTCAGAGGAAAGTGCTATACACCCTCTTCCACATATAACCTCAATTCCGAAAATGTTGTGACAGTATGGAAAATGCTAATAAAAACAAAGAGGAGTGATTTGTAAATGTACTTTGACATGTTTAACCAAAAAATGTATACAGACAAGCTACTTGATGTTTTACCTAATGAACTGCATATTTTTTTATGTTAACATTTATTGTGAAATTGATACATGCAACATATTCCAAAAAAGTTGGGAGAGGTGCAATTCAGGACTAATAGCGATGTGCCAGGTTGAAATAAGAAGGTGATGTGAAACAGGTGAGGCAATCGTCTAATCATAGTATATAAGGAGCCTCCAAAAAAGGCCTAGTCCTTCAAGAGCAAGGATGAGTCGAGGCTTGCCAATCTGCCAACAGATGCATCAGTGGATAATCCAACACTTTGAGAACAACATTCCCCAAAGACAAATCGGTTAAATTTTGGGCATTTCACCTTCTACAGTGCACAATATAATTAAAAGATTCAAGGAATCCGGTCATAAAGGGCAAGGCTGAAAACCACTTCTGAATGCGTGTGGTCTCTGATCCCACAGACGTCACTGTCTTAAAAACCGTCATGAGTCTGTAATGGATATCCTGACATGGGCTCAGGAATTGTATGGTAAACCTTTGTCAGTCAACAACATTCACTGCTGCATCCACAGATGCAAGTTAAGGCTTTACTATGCAAAGCAGAAGCCATACATCAACACTGTCCAGATGCACCGCTGACTTTTCTGTGCCTGTTCTCATCTGAGATGGACAGTAGCACTGTGGAATTGTCTTTTGTGGTCCGATAAGTCAATATTTCAAATAGTTTTTGGACAAATTAGCCATTGTGTTCTCTGGGCCAAAGAGGAAAAGGACCATCCAAGCTGTTAGCAGTGTCAAATAAGCCAGCATCTGTCATGATATGTGGGGGTGTCAATGCCCATGGTCTTGGTAATTTGCACATCTGTGAGGGCATAATTTATGCTGAAAGATATGTACACATTTTGGAGCAACATATGCTGTCATCCAGTGCAGGACAACACCAAGCCACATTCTGGCTGGATTAAAAGTGCATGGTTGCATAAGCAGAGAGTGCGGGTGCTAGCATGGCCTGCCGGCAGTCCTGACCTGTCTCCGACTGAGAATGTGTGGCGCATTATGAAGTGCACAGTAAGGCAACGAAGGCCCCGTACAGTTGAGCAGCTGAAGAATTGCATAATGTATGCATGGGGAAAAAGTCTGCTTGCTAAACTTTACGAACTGGTGTTTTCAGTGCCCAAATGCTTAATAAGTGTTATGAAAAGAAAAAGTGATGTTACACAGTGGTAAACAGTCAACTGTCATAACTTTTTTGGAGTGTCTTGCAGTCATCAAATTTGAAATGAGTGTATGTTTTCAAAAATAAATTATATTCACAAAGTAAAACATCAAATAATGTGTTAATAATGTGTTTCCAATATAGTACAGGGTATAGTGAATTTTCAAATGACTCTTTTTGTGTGGTTTTTGCATTTTCCATACTCTCCCAACTTTTTCAGAATTGGGGTTGTACATGAACTCACAGACGCCTACAATTGGCTAGTGCCACTGTGAATGACAGGGGAGAGAGTAACAGTTTCTTTCCCAGCTACAGAGCACAGCCAATGTTTCTCTCTCTTGGAATCCCAGCCACAGATAACTGAGGCATCTACACCTGCAAATGTTGCATGTCGCAAGCTATTTGAATGATTACAAAGGTTAATGGAAGCATTCATACTTTTTCTTCCAAATTCATTCCAATAAAATCAAATGAAAATGAACCACCATCACCCTTGTTTGTTCAAATGTCATATGAGATGAAATTGGAAGTATATAGTCCTAGAATAGTTGTCAGACTTCAAAACATGACATTACATTTTTATTTATTAAATAGTTTGTTTAATATTTTTTAACAGACATTTATTGATGTAAAAGAAAATAGGGTCATAACATTAATATGTTGTAATCACTCAATAATAGTCATAAAGTAATGTATATAAATATTAAATGATATATGAAGATGATATTTGAATGTTAGGCTATATCAAAAATGTATGGCATTACTTATGCCATACATATGCCAAAGAAATTTCCATATACATATGCCAAAGAAATTTCCACATAAGCTAAAATAAAATTGTTACCAGTAAGTGACTATCTTCTAGATCTGGTAAATGGTAAATGGTATATTTACCATTTACTTATATAGCACTTAGCAGTTTAACCTTAGCGGTTCTACAAAGTGCTTTATACTGTTTCTCATTCACCCATTCACACACACACTCACACACCAAGGGCAACAGAGCTGAGCTGCATTGGTGCCATTGCTGTTTGCCTGCCATCGGGAGCAATATTAAAAATGTATTTGTACATAACCTTAAAATATATTGTTACCTATTGTGGATATCTTATAGATTTGGTAAATGGTCTGCACTTATATAGCACTTAACAGTTTAACCTTAGCGATTCTACAAAGTGCTTTACATTGTTTCTCCTTCACCCATTCACACACATGCAAGGTGCTATCCTGCAATCAGGAGCAACTTGGGGTTCAGTTTCTTGTCCAAGGACATTTCGGCATGTGGAGGCATGTGGGCTGGCGATCGAACTGTCAACCCCCTGATTAGTGGATGATCCACTCTACCACCTGAGCCACAGCCACTCCATTTCGTATTATTTGGCAATCATGCCAAATAATAATGCTAACAGTGCCCTTTTTTTATCACATGCAATCTGCTTTCTATGTTCACCATAGCCTTACATAGAGTACACAGTCATAAGTATACAAAAAAAATTGTATTGTAGGTCCATAACCTTTTTATTTGTAGTTGTTTAATCATATCAAACAGTGCACTGTGGCCATTCAACCTGCTCTGGCAAACAGTACCTCTCCTTAATCCTTCCACCAGATCTCACATTAAGGCCTGCTTGGCCCTACTTGAAAAGTATCATAGCACCTGCCCAGCTAATGCAAAATTGCCACAATCATCTCTCTACTAACAGGAAGAGCCTTAGAGTGGACCATGCCATTTTTGAATGTCATGATAAGGAGGCATATTCCTTTGATTGTTTCATTTCTCATTCGATTAGAATTACACCAGAGGGAAAGGAGTGTGAAGAATGACTGTTGTGCCTTACTCAGGGTTCAAATGTGTCTGTTATGTTATGACTATGTTGTCACGCCTTAGTGGCCATGTGCAGCTGTTACAAACTGGTAATCTGCTGTCTCTTCCATAAAGGTGTTCAGAAAGATGTACAGAAAGAACTGGCTTGTTATGATGAGAATCTAGCTCAGGCTCTTATCAATAACTCTATTCAACTGGTTAACCTTCTATGAGGGAGAACATGCCTTAAATTCTTACTGATTCTCTAATTCAACCTAATTTCAGATCAGTTCATTGGGTTTGTCTGCAGAAGAATGTAGAAGAAGACAAAAGTCAAGTCAAGCCTGGGTCATCCTCAGCAGCAGTGAATGAATATAAGTGGTGAACGTGCCATTCAGAATTGGGGAATCAGGACGGATCAGGTAGGTCTCAGGAGAGCAGAAGGAGTCAGGATCACTGGTAACCTGGGAGTAGCATGTGTAGCTCAATAGTGAGGGTGGGAGTGGGGTAGATGTGCTCTTGCACTGTAATGGTTTAAGAAGATGTACACTTTGTGCAGAGGGCAAGCAGGGATTCCAGCAAGACTAGCTATTGTATGACAGCATAACTAAAAGGGGGAGCCAGAAGGTAACACAGGCATGAGGGTGCCCTGGGGCATGCAGCGGCCAGCCACTATAGGATTCACTTTCCATAATGCAAATGTTAAGAAATCATGAAGATGTGCTTATTATGTATTATAAATACCTTTAAAATTGTTTGTTTGTAAATGTAACTACTGAACAATAATGGTTTTAATAAAGTAATGAAAAAAAAAACAAAAACAGAAATCATATAAATGCAAACAGTTGCAAAGTTTTTTTTTTTCAAATGTTACATACCATCAAAACATTTTAACATTCATTTTTGAAATATTATGTCAAATCAGAATATGCATTTTCATGCATATGGCTCAGACTGTTCTCAGAAAGTGCTGACTATTGGCAAAAGTTCTCCATCAATTTTCATCTGGGAGATTGTCTCCTTGATGGCATTGCTGATTGCAGCAGGACATCTATCAGTAGCTTCTCCACACATTCATTCCATGGAGTGTCAAAGATTTCAGGAGCAGCTAATTTCAGTTCATTAATTTGATTTGTTGCATTAACATGTTTTATCATTATCTTACTAAAACCATTATTGTTCAGTAGTAACATTTACAAAAAAAAAAAAAAAAATTAAAGCTTTTTTACCACTACACTGGTGTTCTGTTCCGCCAGTGGAATAGAAATCGATTTATCGAACATTATCAGTATAAACAAATTGATTATTTTATCGCCGCAATTATGTTATAAGATAAGGCTTTCTGTGTGTGCAGTGTTATGATAGCCGCTCACACTAGGCTAAGCATGCATGAACGGGATATGACATCATCCCTCAAAACCAGGAAGACTCTCTTTTTAAGTTGTTTTAATAATCTTTCAAAGCTGTGTTGTAAAGTACAAAATATCTAGATACCGCTAAAATTAGTGCTTCCATTTTTTATATTTTTTTTTTTACTAAAAAGGTCACGCAGTGACATCGAATTCAACTACTGGACTAACGTCTTTACGTGATATAATTACGCATGTCAGAGTTCACCAAATTTGAACTTTCATCACGCAGCATAGTACTTTCAAAAATTCTGCATTACCGTTCTACCATTTTTGGAAGCATTTGAATTGAGGTCAATGGCACGCTAAAGCCTAATGTGTCCACACCATGACATGAGGTTTTTTATGGAGGAAGACAGCATTGTCACGACTTCCCCTTTAAGCAGCGTGCTGAAGAGCATGTGAATGCACGTTGCTGTGCAAGGTGCGCGAGCACCTGCTTTTTCGTTGTTGACATTCGTGACATTTGGACACGTGCATTTGTTATGTTTTGTTATGTCTCCTCCCTGTTCCGTCATTGGCTATTGTGTCACGTGTGTCCGAATTGCCCTCAGCCGTCAGCCATTACGAAGCTGATTATGTATGTATATATACCGCACGCCTCCCAGCACATGGCACGGAATATTAGAGTAGTTTGAATGAGTTATAGTCACTTAGTTTAGAGTCCTTACAATAGATAACCATAGTCTTAGTTCATGTCATGTTTCATGGTTCATGTTTCATGGTTCATGTTTCATGGTTCATGTTTCATGGTTCATGTTTCATGGTTCATGTTTGGGTCCGTTAGTTTTGTTGACGGCAGTTTCTCCGCTACCAGTCCCGCACTATAGTTCATGTTTCTTGTTTTGTTCCTCGACCCTGTATATCCGTGACCGCGACCTTGATTCCTGCCTCGCCCCTTTATGCCTGTTTGCCGATCGCCTGAACTTTGCATGTTACTGGATTACGTTTGTGGATCACGTTTTGGATTTGTCTGCCTGTCTCTCTCTTAAATAAATCTGTTCTACTGCGATTGCATCCTACCTTATCTCTGTTACGTCACGATACGTGACAAGCATGGATTGAGCTGAGGAGCATTACAGCATGGAGTGGACATGGTCCTTGAAAAGTATGTAAAATCTTCTTATTAATAATATTTTATTAGTAGTAGTATTTTTTTTTCACGTGGCAGGCAGTAATTGTTTCCATATGTAGCATGGCTCTGCATTTATTTATTTTTTTATAATAATAAATAACAGCAAATGCACCAGCATGGTTTATTTGATAGTTGAATAGAAATATAGAATTATTATTGTTATTTTATAAATATAAAAGCAAATTTAGCATTTACTATGGGCGATTTTGTGTACTTATTGTACTTCTATTCATGATCATTTATTGTTACAGAGAAGAAGAAAATGCTCCTGATCCTCCTCACACTCCTTCTGAGGCCTTCTCCCCCAACATCCACATGGAGGTTTCCACTGCCAAATTGACAGATCCACCTACTCTCCAGAGAAGTCAGAGAAGAGGAGTCACTGGTGTGTCACTCATTTGAGCCAGTGCTCCTGCACCTACAGCCCAACCTGAAAAGGACAGGCGGCACAATGTTAACGATGATAATTTGCCTTCCATACAACATCACTTTTCTCCTGCCCACACTTCTGGGATACAGCTTGATGGCCACCAGCAGCACACTTCTCTAGAGCTGCTCTAGTTATTTTTTGGTAAAGCCACAGTCTCTGCAACAACACAGACTTGTATGCTGAGTAAAAGCAGAAGGGTATGTAGACACCATGGAGTACGGCAACTAGCCAGAATATATGCACATTTCTGGGCCTAGTCTATTACTGTGGCCTAATAAATCCATCAAGAGTTTGAGATTTGTGAAGAAAGAATAAGCTGCATAATTTTCCGTTTCCAAACTCTACAGATTTCAGGCAATATTCTGGATCCTGTACTAGAGTACCATCAAAGATGATGAGCAGAATGACAGATTAAAAGGCACCACTGACTATGATTGGCTCTTTTATGTGAAACCCACCAGGAAGCAGTGACATGTAGGGTATACTATCAGCCTCACCAGAATTTGGCCAGCGATGAAAGAATGGTAGCCACAAGGTCTAGAATTGTTGATTTTGGGAGTGATGAAGCCATAAGTTCAACGTATCCAAGCCAGTTGTCAGTGTCAGCAGCTATCAGTGATGTCTCACAGGTGGCAGAGAAGATGCCATGCTATCCAGTGACAATTGTAAACATCTCAATCTCTGCCAAAAGAGACAAAGCCTCAGATGGGAGAAGTACAAAGGAAGTACAAAGGAAGAAGTACAGCAAGACTATTTACAAATTCAGGTCTTGTGATGTGTTCCTGTGTACTATAGTGGACCATCTTTGTTTCACTGAGTGGGGATGATGTCATGGACAGCCAAGCTCAATGATGTGCACTAGACTCTGACTCTGACTTTTTTTCTATTTTTTCCAATCTTGGTTTTAGACTTCAAGTTCACCTGTGAAGACTGCATTTTTTGTTAAAAAGGATAAGCCAACATAGTTAAGAGTCTGTTTATGGGAGAAAAGCAAGCCATTTAGAAGCTGAGTAGAGAGGGAAAATAAATCAGAGGAATTGCACAAGCATTGGGTATAGCCAGTACAACAATTTGGAATGTCCTGAAAAAGAAAGAAACTACTGGTGTACTGAGCAACAGACACTGAATGGATTGGCCAATGAAAATAACAACAGCTGATGACAGAAACATTGTGAGAGCTGTGTAGAAAAAACCTAAACAACAAAACAAATCAAAACAGCAGTCAGTGACATCACCAACAACCTCCACAGGGCAGCGTTGAAGGTATCACAATCCACCATTCGAAGAAGACATACCGAACCAGTAGATGCAAACTAATCATCAGAAATAAGAATCTGAAAGCCAGTTTAGAATTTGCAAAGAAATGCCCAGTTCAGTCATGAAACTCTGTCTAAGTGCTGACTGGCTCCCTCGACACCACGCAACAGCCTATCAGCCACACTTCTCCACCCATGTAACCCTTTATAATCTGACCAATTAACTACCTATGGCCTGTGCACATTAAAAAAAAACTGATCACAGGTAGCAAATGCGTATATTGGCTTTCAGTACTAATAATGGCTGATAAACTAATCAATTGCCAATAAAAGCTAATACACGTGACAATGTCCGGTAAAACGCATATAATGGGCTACAAACATAGATAAAGGCTGGTAAACGCCGTTGAAGACAATGGTTAAAGCTCCCTATGCATCTAAATGAGAACACAGAAGCAGGCTGGGTTTAATACCACAAAAAGGGCTTTTATTTTATTTACTTTCACTTTTCTCCTACCTTTTCAGCAGTGCAATTTAATCGCACATGGTGCAGACACGCAGAGTGTACCTCTCCAGATCTCTCTGTCAAGGTGCTCTCTTTTTGTCAACTGCCACTGCATCACAAAAACATTCATTAATCAAATTCTCCACAGGTGTGCATTCCTCACCTCTCACCTACGCTGATTCCACCCTCCATTCGCAAAATGGTGCTGGAGCATGCCTCCGCCTCCGCATAGATAATCACCGGTTAATGCTGATATACATCATTTTTGGCCAGTAAATGCCGATCACGGCGACACACACCGACCGTTACCAGTAAATGCCCATACATGAGGATAATGGCTCATGACGCTATAACCAGTGATCATGCTCATAATCGCTCATTATGGCCAATAAACCCTGATAATGGCCTAACGCAATACATGTGAAAATAAACTGTGATCACCACTGGTGACAACTGACATATGCTGATAATGTACGATAAACATTGACCTTCACTGGTAAGTGCTGATGTATGTCTATAATTTGCAGAAGCAAGGTGAAAGGTTTTAGACTGGGCAAGTCAGTCACCAGACCTTAACCCAATTGAACATGCATTTAACCTCCAGATACCTCACACGTGACCGGTATCTGAAGTTTGTGCAACATCATGCCTATTTATAGGTCTGCCGTGATCAGGTGACGTGGAAATTAAGCGTGTCGCGTGATTAATAAACAACACCTGTGAACCGCGCCATCAGCCTCTATTATCTGAAATGAAGAGGCAATTTACAGGCATGCCCCAGTATGACAAAGCTACACATTGTGTTAGCTGAACGCTGTGGGAACAAGATTACCCACTCTGTCATACTGAGGGCCTGTTCAAAGAGATCCGAGACCGAGGGTCACTGCAAGACACTTGAGCTTGGGCCGGAAAGTATATCCAGGCTGTAAAATTGAACGAATGTCTGCGCCGTAGACCACCCCGCCACAACACACATCCTGTAAGGATACCCCTTTGGACAAAGCCTTCAAGGAGGTGACCCCCCCCCCTAATGTAATGAGCCCTTATGCCCAGAAGTGTAGCGTGCCTCATAAGCGATAGAGATTACATCCACCATCCAATTGGAGACGCGCTGCTTCAACACAACATCACCTCTACTGTCTCAGCCAAAGCCGACCAGCATCTGCTCTGACTTACGCCACTGGCAGGAGCGGTGGACATAAGTATAGAGAGCCCTTACTGGACACAGTCAGTGCAATTTCTCTTGTTTCCGTATGAGGAACGGAGGAGGGCAGAAAGCTTGCAACACTACTGGCTGGGCAGCAGGTGTAGGCCCTTTAGGAATATATTCCGGCCTAGGATACAGGAAGGCCTTGCCTAATCCACGGGTAAAGTTAATGCAGGAAGGGGCTACAGAGAGCTTGTGGATCTTCTACTCGCTTGAGAGATGTCAGGGCCAGCAGAAGAGCTACCTTTAGAGTCAGAAGCGTCTCAGAAGCTGACTCTAAAGGCTCAAATGTGGCACCTGACAGACCTTCCAGGACCTGATAAATGTGATAAATCAGCCCTCCAGCATAAGAAAGTAGATCCCTGCTGATGGGTATCTCTGAAGGAGTGCCGTCTAGCAGGGATATAGTCTCTGAGAACCATATTCGAGCTGGCCAATAAGGTGCTACTAGCAGCAGATGTAGACAGTCTTGGTGTACTCTCGCTAGAACTTGTGGGAGCAGAGCGATCGGGGGAAAGCATATAGATATGACCTCAACCACATGTGCACCAAGGTGTCCAGCCCTAATGGTGCGGGAGGAGTGAGGGTGAACCAAAGTGTGTTGTCTCCTCGGAGGCGAAAACATACACTTCCACTTAGCCGAACCTCCACCATATGGACTCTGCCACTTGTGCATGGGGATGGAGCCACCAATCCCTGAGCCTCAGCCCCTGCCTCAGCAGGATGTCTGCCCCCACATTCCACTTGCCCAGAATGTACATTGCACTCACTGACAAAAAAATTCCCTCTGCCCAGAGAAGAATTAGTTGCGCCTCCCTGAACAGGAGGCATGAACATAATCCTCCCTGCTGGTCGATATATGAGCCCACTGCTGTGTTGTCTGTCAACAGATGGTGACCTCTCAATTGAGGAAGAAAGAATTTCATTGCTAGAAATATGCCCCGCATTTCTAGGCAATTTATATGCCACTCCAGATGACTGCCACTCCAGATACCATGAGCAGGACTGCTGTCTAAGACCGTGCCCCAGCCCATGAGGGAGCTGTCTGTCATTACCGTTTTGCAGTAAGGAGACAACCCTATAGTGTGACCCAAGGCAAGAAACCTGGGACACTTCCAAAACCTCTGATTACTCTCAGAGGTTTCGTCCTTGCACCATAAACCAATGGCTCTTCCAGAAGCCAATAGAAACATGTGGGAGTGTTTGTCCTCTTCAGTTTAAATATACTCCATACTTTAAGATGATTCTGATAAAATGGTAAATTTGCCACATTTAAAGTTTTTGGATCCAATAAAAATAAGGATTTGTCCAGACTTAGACCTGAAAAAGTTTTTAAAATGGCACTTGCCATTGGTCTCGATCTTAGAGATTCTGCGCCTGTCAGAAAATGTTGTATAAATTGTACTCGAAAAATTGCCTCCTGCTTTGCAGATGCACTAGTCCTTGTCCATCTTCTTCTTTTTATAAGTACAAGTTGTTATGGACCACCCAGTGTATTTTATCCCAGAAAAAGTCCACCAATGTTGATTGGATCTTAGCAAGGAATACATTATATTTACATTTAAATTTATTCATTTAGCAGACACTTTTATCCAAAACAACTTACAAATGAGGAAATACAAGCAAAGCGATATATCAAGCACAGAACAATACAAGTAGTGTTACCGCACAAGATATTTTAATTGAGTTGTAGAAAAGCAAAGTGGAGCAGAAGTGTGAGGGGGAAAGGGAGCGAAGATTGCAATGAAAGGAGATAGAAGGTGGAGACAGTGAGGGGGTGAGGTGAGAGAAATAGAAAACTGGATAAAAAAATGGTCAGAGCTGTGGAGACGAGTGATAAGAAAAATAGTTGTGGCGGGTCAACACAAGTCAGACAATGCCAAAGAGATAAAGCAACAAGGTTATTAATAATAAGGGTATGACCCTTATAAGACAATATTTGCTTAATCCACTTCAATTTATCCAAGTGGCCCTTTATTTTCTCAGCCATCCCTTCCCAAATTTTTGATTGAGATGATTCGTCTCCAAAATAAACTCCCAATTTGTTTAAACCATCTCTTTTTCCATGTCAGTCCATCTGGGAGTTTGGGGGTAATTGTTATCCACTCTCCCACCAAAACAGCTCCACGTTTACCCAATTAACTTTTGCAGCTGATATCATCTCAAATTCTTCCAAAGTTTTCATTAAGATATTTACATAATTTTGCTCTTTAACCAATTTAGTCCCAATTTTTCCCCAGAGATGACATATATGAATTGATATAATATGTGTAAGGATACTAAATAATGAATGCCAATTATGTAAAAAAAAATAAATAAATGAAAAGTCCATAGAAAAAAAAAAAGGGTTTTATGTCTGGTCAAAAATGTGACCAGTAGTAGAACACAGGGAGTCTAGGTCTATGGTGTTAATGCATTTACAAACTGATAAACCTCCAGCAATTAGTTTAAAGGGATATATAGTTGAAATTTGTGGGGGGGTTCCATTAACAAAGAAGTAAACATGGTCTGGCTTAGTTTCAAATACACAAAATAGCATTCCTATGCAGCAGTACGGCACAAATAATCAAATAAAATGATGACAAAATTACATAAATTATAATAATTACCTTCCATTTTCCTATAGACTTCATTATAAACTGAAATAAATAAATGACAATAAATAAGTAAAATTACTAAATGAAAAAAATCCTTATAAAAATAAAGGAATTCATTTTTATTCATTTATTTTTTTTTATAAATAAACATATGATGAAATATGAGCCTAGGGTTAGGAAACATGTAACAATATCAAGAAACATGTAACAATTAATTAATATCATATAAATCTATCAATTATCATTAATATCATATCAATTAACAATCATTAAACAATAACTGTGGAATTATTAAAACAATCACAACTGTGTGCTGGAGTGGAACTCATGTATTAGATAACACCTCCCTCAGACTTTATGAAACTTCTTGAAGCACTCAATATGCATTGACTTGGCTCACTTCTCACAGCCAAATGCTGTGCGACCCACACAGACAACACATCTGACAAACCTATTTCCTGCAAAAAAAGGAATACTTACACAATGATTTCTCTTTTGCATAGCTGTTGGAGTACATTTGCAGATGTTATGGTTCAGAAAACCTCTTCATAGAATCTGCTTGCCTGCGTTTATCGGCTAGTGAACAACACCATCAAACCTGGTTATACCAGTCACAGCAGCCGACATTGAGAATGGCCTCCCATGACCTTTTGGTACAGTACTAAATTTTTTCAAGAGACTTTGGGCAACTACTCTCTGAAATCCAAGGAGATCATAGTCACCATTCATGACATCTCTGTGGAACAGCCAACTGTTGACCACATCACTGTAGAGAGTAAAGGCATAAATTGGCCACCAAAGTTTTTTTTTGATCTTATAGTGCTGTGGTAATGGGACACCTGAAGATCATGAAGATCTAATCCTCCCATTTGTTGGTTGTAATAGTGGATTATTTGAGGCTGCTGGAGGTAGCCATATGCCTTTCCTTGTTCCATCTCTTTACTGGTACCTCAGTGTAGACATTTTCCACATTGTTTGTAACAGTGACCACACTGTTGTCCCAGCACCTCATCAGGAGCTTTTCTCCTTCAGTGGAGCCCCTTAGTAACTTCTGGAATTCTTTACATTGGTTTGAATGGCACATCAAACAACTGGTCCCAGTGCACCTATATCCTCACTTTATCATCTCATCAATCAGGGATAATGTGGTGAAGAGGTTGTCATGCATGAAGTTTCATCCCCCTGGAACACCAGCTTGTTCAGCCAAACCCAGCACTACGCTGAGCCCTTGACCTAGGCCAGTCACTGGAAGAAGGGTATACACTCCAGCATAAGGCTCCATGTGGTAGAGGTAACCCCATGAGGACACCAGGCTCCAACCCTTATTGCCATAGCAGATTGATTTTCCCTTTATGAACTGCTTGTACCCGTGGCGCCCATAGTAGGGAATCATGCTCTCATCAACTGACAGCCATTCACTGAATGGCAGAATTTTGTATAAGATATTGAGTTCCTGAAAGATTGGACAAGATTCAACATTCTTGATGTTAGGCAATCTGGAGTAAAATCCATGTCATATGCATTGTTATTATAGTCGCTTTCAATTGCATCCTTCTCTGTCTTTGGATCACTGCTATATTGCCAATTGTAGGCCCTGGATCTCCAAAGTCAAGTAAATACAAAACTTGACTTAAGGTCAGTCTGAAAGAGAGTTCATAAGATAATAACACAGAATGACATACGGGGACAAAGACTCCCTGTGCTATACCACTGGTCACAATTGTGACTGTCTTCATTTATCTGCAATCTGACAACAGAATATCTATGCATTAATATAATTTCAATATGAATGTATAGATAACCCTTTCATGATAATGTGCACAAAAAAATGTATGAGCTATTCAAATATTAGCTTAAAAAACATACCTATCATTTCTGAGCTTTGATCTCATCATTGTGTTAAGACGGCACCAGGAAATAAATGGCCAAACTACCCAATCATGTTAGACTTGCCCTGAACTCATGTAGACGTTTTAAATTTGCATTGTAAGTGAACATGTACTTCATAATAAAAGTTGCTTTTTAATACCACACTAAAATATGTGAGGAGAAATTGTGGTCACAATTGTTACCAGTGGCATTAAATGGGTTAACAATTACAATAATGTCATCAGCATAAGCTGATAAAACAGAGACACTTTCACAGTTCATCAATGAGAGGCCTTTTAAAACCCTTCTTAATCTGTGCAAAAGTGGTTCTATTGCCAAGATATAAGGCATGCCTGATAATGGACAACCTTGCCTTACGCCATGCTGAATGACACTGGTCTCCAGTTTTTAATATTGCTCAAATCTCCTTTCTTTGGGAGGAGAGTAAGAATTGCTCTCCAACTACTCAGTGATAAGAAACCACAAACTAAAATTTCACTAAGAACTGAGTTTTACTGAGTTTTTCATTGGCACTTTCAGAAATTTTTCTGAAAAAATTTCCCTACGATCAGAATTATAAAGATTGTTATAAAATGTTACTGCTTTTTTTCTCATCTTGACTGGGTAACAGAACCCCAGTTTCAGAACGTAAATTTTGTATATACCATCTTGGACCATCCTTTTTTTCTAATCTGAAAAAAAAACTTTGATGTAATATCCATCTGCTCCACATTTTGGAAGCATGATTTGACCAATGCCCTTTGTGCCTTTCTTTTATATAAACATATAGACAAGGCTGATCTTTTCATGAAAAGAGATTCTAAATGGTCTTGATTTCTTGTTTCTTGAATTAAAACTTAAGTTTCATTTTCTAACTTATTTATCGACCGAGTTAAAATTTTTGTGACATTTAGAGTATACTGTTGACATAATTGCCTAATATTTACTTTCCCAATGTCCCATCATTCTTGTAAAGAAGAAAATTGATCTTTTTGTCCTTTAAAAGACTCTCATAGCACTTAAAACATCTTTAAACGGTAAATCTGACAACAATGTTACATTGAAATGCCAATAAGGACTATTTAACTTACAATCATTTTACACACAACCAAACTCTGATATAAACCTACTGGAACAATTGAGCCATTTATGTAAAAATTAAGATGATGTTTGAAAACATAAAATCTGTCTAATCATGCCATTGACAACAAATTGTCACGAGCATGTGTTCATGTATATTGTTTAACATTATAATTAAAATTTCTCCATACATCACATAGCTCATTCACTTCTATAATTTATATCAGTTTTCGGCATGAAGCCATGTGTGGCTCTACATGATTCCTATCTATGTTCCTTTCAACACAATTAAAATGTCCTCCCAAAGCCAAAAATTCCCCATTATCACACTTTTCTATTACTGTATTCAATATATATATATATATATATATATATATATATATATATATATATATATATATATATATATATATATATATATATACAGTATCTCACAAAAGTGAGTACTCCCCTCACATTTTTGTAAATATTTGATTACAACTTTTCATGTGACAACACTAAAGAAATGACACTTTGATGCAATGTAAAGTAGTGAGTGTACAGCTTGCATAACAGTGTAAATTTGCTGTCCCCTCAAAATAACTCAACACACAGCCAATAATGTCTAAACCGCTGGCAACAAAAGTGAGTACACCCCTAAATGAAAATGTCCAAATTGGGCCCAAAGTGTTAATATTTTGTGTGGCCACCATTATTTTCCAGCACTGCCTTAACCCTCTTGGGCATGGAGTTCACCAGAGCTTCACAGGTTGCAACAGGAATCCTCTTCCACTCCTCCATGACAACATCATGGAGCTGGTGGATGTTAGAGACCTTGTGCTCCTCCACCTTCCGTTTGAGGATGCCCCACAGATGCTCAATAGGGTTTAGTCCATCACCTTCACCCTCAGCTTCTTTCGCAATGCAGTGGTCATCTTGGAGGTGTTTTTGGGGTCATTATCATGTTGGAATACTGCCCTGCGGCCCAGTCGCCGAAGGGAGGGGATCATGCTCTGCTTCAGTATGTCACAGTACATGTTGGCATTCATGGTTCCCTCAATGAACTGTAGCTCCCCAGTGCCAGCAGCACTCATGCAGCCAGACCATGACACTCCCACCACCATGCTTGACTGTAGGCAAGACACACTTGTCTTTGTACTCCTCACCTGGTTGCAGCCAAACACGCTTGACACCATCTGAACCAAATAAGTTTATCTTGGTTCCTGTAATCCCTGTCCTTAGTCTGCTTGTCTTCAGCAAACTGTTTGCCGGCTTTCTTGTGCATCATCTTTAGAAGAGGCTTCCTTCTGGGATGACAGCCATGCAGACCAATTTGATGCAGTGTGCGGCTTATGGTCTGAGCACTGACAGGCTGACTCCCGACGCCTTCAACCTTTTCAGCAATGGTGGCAGCACTCATATGTCTATTCATTCAGGGAACCATGAATGCCAACATGTACTGTGACATACTGAAGCAGAGCATGATCAGTATGCAATATTCCACCATGAAAACGACTCTAATCACACCTCCAAGATGACCACTGCATTGCTAAAGAAGCTTAAGGTGAAGGTGATGGACTGGCCAAGCATGTCTCCAGACCTAAACCCTATTGAGCATCTGTGGGGCATCCTCAAATGGAATATGGAGGGGCACAAGGTCTCTAATATCCACCAGCGCTGTGATGTCGTCATGGAGGAGTGGAAGAGGACTCCAGTGGCAACCTGTGAAGCTCTGGTGAACTCCACACCCAAGAGGGTTAAGGCAGTGCTGGAAAATAATGGTGGCCACAAAAATATTGACACTTTGGGCCCAATTTGGACACTTTCACTTAGGGGTGTACTCACTTTTGTTGCCAGCGGTTTAGACATTAATGGCTGTGTGTTGAGTTATTTTGAGGGGACAGCAAATTTACACTGTTATACAAGCTGTACACTCACTACTTTACATTGTATCAAAGTGTCATTTCTTCAGTGTTGTCACATCAAAAGATATAATCAAATATATACAAAAATGTGAGGGGTGTACTCACTTTTGTGAGATACTGTATCTATCTATCTATCTATCTATGTATCTATCTATCTATATCTATCTATCTATCTATCTATCTATCTATCTATCTATCTATATATATATATATATATATATATATAACATATACATAAAACATCCTTTCTGATTGTGAGGTTGGTGCATATATGCAAACAAAAGCAAAAGTATGATCTTTAAATTGACTCTTGATCTTTAAACCTTTTACAATCTCTTCTACTGAAAAATGTGAGGTAGTAAAATTTTTATTCAACAAAACAGCAACTCCTCCACTGAGCGAAGTATTATTACTCAGAAAAAGGAAACCGCCCCATTCCTTAGCCTATTCAATAGCAATTTTTCCATCAGTATTTGTCTCCTGTAAAAACAGGACATCAATTTCATTCTGTTTTACTACTTCATAGATTTATGCTCTCTTTCTACAATCTCTAGCTCCATTCACATTTAGAGATGCAATGCAAATATTGCTCTTCAATGGAAGTGAAAAAGAAACTATACTACATAGAGCAAAACATCCAATTAAGGCATACAGATTAAACCATTTCATAATCATTACTCAGCTGGAGTTCAATTTTTGTGACAATTGTCTTTAAACAATATACTTCTTTATCTATAACTCTTCCTTCAGTCATTGAACACTTAATATTTTCCAGAAGTCTGTTTAATATGGACATATACCTTTGTTTTGGTTTTGTTCTCTTCCTGTTCCGGTATTGGTTTATGTTCGAGGGTGTGTCTTTAATTTGCCCCAGCTGTGTGTGTTTCAGCTTGATTATGTTGGTTATTTAAACCCCTCGTGTTGCTGTGCACTTCACGAAGTATTATCCGTACACTTGAAAGTAATTGTGAATACGTTATGTTCGCTAAGCGGTCTCATTTCCATGTCCTGTTCTCGTGCCCTGCCTAGACTTTAGTCTTATGTTTAATCTAGTTAATCTTGTTCAGTATAGACTGCGCTCCCTGTGTTTAGTCTGCTTGTTTGTAAATAAAGATGTTGATCTGCACCTGCTTCTGCAACACCTCCTGTTTCGTAACAAGTCTTCTGAGATCTGGAAAATATTTATCAATTTGCACTACTCTCATATTTTTGGTCACTTTCAAGAACTTTTTCACTCCATAGTCAAGGCATGACCAATTGGATTGAGAGCAAACTGAGACATTGAAATCAGAGCACTCGCTCACACTACTTTCATTATTCACCTTATTCTCTTCCTGATTCTTTCTGGCCTGTTTCAAAACCATGCTCTTGTATTTTTTTTCTCTTCAGAGGTGTTTTATAAACAACCTGTTCCATATCCATTAACATGTTATTATTTTGAATTACACTCATCAGTATCAGAACGCTCACTCAAACTCATTTGCATATTAACCAGAGCCCCCCCACAATCAGTGCTGTTACTTTCATCAATCTCACAGGTTAGCATATCGGATTTCTTGGTGTTTATTTAATCACTTTGAACACTTTGTCTAGTCAGATCAGATTCAACAGTTTTGTCTGCTGACACAACTCTTTTTTGAGTTCTAGAATTCAGCGTATTAGAAGTACTGGCTACTTCTCCATCTACATTGTGCTCAGTGTTATCTTTTACACCATCATTCTGTTAACTCTGATAAGCGATGTTTTCTGGACACCCACATATTAAATGAACACCTCATTGTGTCTGTAGTAAGAAAAAACATCCATCCATCCATCTTCTATACTGCTTATCCTTCAGGGTCATGGGGAACCTGGAGCCTTTCCCAGGAAGCATCCAGCAAAAAGCATGGTATGCTCTAGACAGGGTGCCAATCCATTGCAGGGCACAATCACATGCACATTCACACACCCATTCATACACTATGGACACTTTGAAAAGCATGTGGTGACCATGCAAACTCCGAACACACAGGGTAGTGATGGGAATCGAACCCCCAAACCTGGTGCTGTGAGGCGAACGTGCTAACCACAAAATCATCCACTTTGAATTTAAGTTTTAAGCCAAGATCAGTTCTGTTTCCTTTCAGTATCACATATGACATTGCATGTTTCACCATCTCCGATTAACTCCCTATAGCAATATTATTTTTTTACGGGAGCAATCAGTTTGCCAAAACATGACAATTCCTTAGTCAAAATCTCATCTTAAATAAACGGGGGTACATTTGAAATAGTGACTTTTTTAGCGGGGGTAGAAAGAGGTAGTACCAGGGTAAATAAACCATTTAAGTTTATTCCTTTTCCAACCACTTCATTTGCTTCAATTGTACTCTGTAACAGTACAATTGAGTTATTAATTCTAGATGCCGCTAACACACACTCATGACCCATTACATCACCAACCACCAAACTAAACTCCTCCACACTCACCACAGCCACCACCTTCACTCTGTGGCGTCACGTGAGTGAATCTAGAGCATTGGCTCCCTGAGTCGCCATACTCCCCAGTACAAAGACTGATTTAGGCACTCAGTTAATAAATAGGCTTCTCTATTAATTTCACAACAAAATTTTAATCCAACAAAACAAGAAAAAAGATAATCATTTAAAGCCACAGCAGTCACAAGAAACAAACCACTCACTCCGCTTAAACAAATGAGACAAAAATATTATACTTGGTTACTTATTTACTGAGGAAAATGATTCAATATTACATATATGTGAGTGGCAAAAGTATGTGAACCTCTAGGATTAACAGTTTAATTTGGAGGTGAAATTAGAGTCAGGTGTTTTCAATCAATGGAATGGCAATCAGGTGTGAGTCTTCACCAGATATTATTTGAAGAACAGGAATCTATCAAAGTCTGACATTCACAATACAACACTTTGTGGAAGAGTATCATGGCATGAACAAAGGAGATTTCTGAGGATGTCAGAAAAAGTGTTGTTGATGATCACCAGGCGGGAAAACATTACAAAACCATCTCTAAAGAGTTTGGACTCCACCAATTCATATTCAGACAGATTGTGTACAAATGGGGGAAATTTAAGACCATTCTTACTCTTTGACCAACAAAGATGGAAAAATGGAAAATCTGCAGATTACAGATTAGGGCTAATTTTGAAATACTGAAATCAAATAAAAATATCTTCAATATTTTGAAGAATTCATGTTCAAGATTCTACAAAAGTAAATTTGTGACATTGACCATGTGTCACAATTTCCCCTCGAGCCAGCGCTGCAATATTGCAGCGTGCTTGGAAAACTGAAGCGCGTGCTCATGCACGAGACCGGTGCGTGAACCCTTAGCGAACACACGCTTTTCGGTCTTCATGACATTGACTTTTGTTTTCGTTGGACATGTGCTTTTGTTATGGTTATGTTCTGTCAATTCCCCTGTTTTGTCATTGGTTGTTTCCCGAATGTGTGTCTTGTCACAGCATAACAGTGTCTACATTTCCCATACTGCACGGCGGCCTACAAACATGGCCGCCATGGACTGCAATTCCCAGAACACTCACACACACACACACACACACACACACACACACACACACACACACACACACACACACACACACACACACACACACACACAGAACACTCATTCTAATAACACACACCTGCATCCAATCTCACACACATTCACAACCACAGTATAAAAGAGACTTTGAGAACATTTAGACTTTGCGAAGTATTACGGGAGTTTTCTGTATACCAAGCATTTGTTCTTGTTTCATGGTTATTTGACTTTGTTTCTCATTTTGGTGTTTTGTCTTGCCCTGTTTATGCCCATCTGCCGATCGCCTGACCTTTTTCCATGTTTTTGGACCACGCCTTGGATTAACGTTTTGTATTTCTCTGCCTCTCTTTAAATAAAAACTCTTATCTGCACTTGCATCCATCATAACGTCCATTACGTCTATTACGTTACACCATGTTATCTGCTATATACATAAGGTCAGATTTTCCTCATGCCTAATCTCTTCTATTGAAGCATGTGTTCAGACGAGACTCCGATGGATTTGATCTAAAATATATCATAGCAAACTTGTGGAGTCCATGTCAGTCTGAGTGCACACTGTCATTAAAGCAAACCACTGCTTTTTCTGGCCTTGCAAATTTAGACAGACTGACAGACGGACAGAAAGATACATATAAATGTGACTCTGTAACCACTGCTTTTTTCTGGCCTGATATTGCAAATTAAGTACACTGTTATTTACTACCATATGATACTCTAAATTCTGCTCAGAGTTTCTTACTACATAGTGATGTTCTGGTTATTTTAGATTATTTTTTAAATGATACTGTGTACTATACTACATCCTCCAGTCCAGAAGGGTATAATAAATAAAATAAATAACACTTTGGAATTCCCCTGATGGGAGGTCTCTTATTTGCAGCTGTCTACTCTTCGGGTACAAAAAGTTTGTTTGGGGGACATTTTACGGGTACTTGCGACTGGGTTATCTCCTCTAGTTCTTGGTCCAGATCCCACTCTAGCGCATTGATAATACATGAAGGATGGATGATATACTCCTAGTGCTCGTTGACACGTTCTGTGTGGTCGAGAAGAGACAGGGCATCAGCTTGTATGTTCTTGGACCCTGGTCTTTATGATAACGTGAAGTGAAACCTGGTGAAGAACAGAGCCCATCGGGCATGGCGGGGTGTGAGTCTCTTTGCAGTGGGAAGATATTCCAGGTTCTTATGGTCTGTGAAGATGACAAAGGGATGTGTAGCCCCCTCTAACCAGTGTCTGCACTCCTCCAGCGCTAACTTAATTGCCAAGAGTTCACGATTTCCCACATCGTAGTTTCTTTCAGAGGGGGAAAGCTTTCGCGTAGAGCTTTGGCCTCTCTCCGAACCGCTGGGATAAAATGGCTCCTACCCTGGTCTCTGACGCGTCCACCTCTACTATAAACTGTCTAGATGGATCCAGATGTTTGATGATGGGTGCAGTAGTGAAGGCTTTCTTGAGCTTGTCGAAGGCGGTTTGGGCGGTTGGATTCCATGACAGACGTTTGGGTTTCTGCTTTAGCAGGGATGTTAGGAGGTTGGCGATGGCACTGAAATTCCTAATAAACCTTCTGTAGAAGTTTGCAAACCCAAGAAACCTCTGTAGTTCCTTGATCGTTGTGGGTGTGGGCCAGTTTACTACTGCCTGGACCTTTTCTTGGTCCATGGAGGTCCCTTCGGGGCTGATGATGTATCCCAGAAACACAATGGTGGTTCTATGAAATTCGCATTTCTCAGCTTTAACATATAACTGATGATGGAGCAGTCATTGTAGAACTTGGAGGACGTGGTGAACATGTTCCTCCCAGGAGTTAGAATATATTAGAATGTCATCTATGTAGGTGATCACATGGCATCCCAGCATGTTACGAAACACGTTGTTAATTAGACATTGGAAGACCAAGGGAGCGTTAGAAAGCCTATACGGCATGACCTGATACTCATAGTGACCTGAAATTGTCCTGAACCCAGTCTTCCATTCATCTCCTTCTCGAATCTGGACCAAGTTGTATGCACTGCGGAAGTCCAGTTTCGTGAAGATGGTGGCAGTGCGTAGTTGTTCCAGAGCGGGTGGTACTAGAGGTAGTGGGTAACGGTACTTGATGCAACACCGGTTTAGTCCTCGGTAATCGATGCATGGTCATAAACCTCCTCCCTTCTTCTCTACGAAGAAAAACCCTGCTGATGCTGGAGAAGTAGATGGTCGTATATAACCTTGGTGCAATGCTTCCTGAATGTACTCCTCCATGGCTTTTTGCTCAGTTACTGTTAATGAATAGACTCTCCCTCACGGTGGTGTAGTGCCTGGAAGCAAATTGATTGTGCAGTCGTAATCTCGATGAGGAGGTAGTCCACTAGCCTTCTTTCTACTGAATACTTCAATGCGGTCATGGTAAACACTGGGGATCAGAACGTCGTCCGCCTTGTCAGGGCTCTCAACGGATGTGGACGCTAAGGTGATCACAGGGACTTGGAGACAGTGATTGATGCAGTGAGCTGACCAGCAAGTGATCTCCCTTTGATTCCATGAAATGTGTGGGTTGTGATGTTCGAGCCAAGGAAGACCAAGAACCACTGGATGCCGGGCCGTCACAATGACATGGAACGTAATTTTTTCCTCATAAAGAGCGCTGGTGCCGAGGTTAATAGGTTCGGTGCAGTGGGTGATTAAACAATCTCCAATGGGGGCTCCATCAATGGCTTGGACACGGCGGGGGGTGCTGAGAGGACGAATGGGGATGTTGTATTGGTGTATGGTCTCTTGGTCGATGAAATTCCCCACCGCTCCAGTGTCGATCAGCACCTCTAAAATACAGGAAACGCCTTAGTATTCTAATATAACTGGTAATACAAATGCAGACTGAACTGAGTACTGGGCAATGGGTTCTAAACTCACCCCTGACTGAGGTTGTTTGGGGGTTTTGGTTTCCCCTCGGGTAGAGCACTGTTTGAGAGGGCATTGTTGCACTAAGTGGCTCTTCCCGCCGCAGTAGAAACAACAATGTTCACGGTGCCGTCGTTCTCTCTCCTGCATGCTCACCCAAGTCTGTCCCAGCTGCATGGGTTCACCAGGGCTCTCAGACACTGGTACTTCCGCCTCGCAGCGTAAGGAGCGGCGGCTCCGTAGTAGACGATCCAGGCGTATAGCTAAGCTAATGAGTGAGTCGAGAGTCAGCTGATCATCGCGACACACCAGCTCTGTTACGATGTCGGCATTTAATCCCCGGCTAAACATAGTCTTTAGAGCAGGTTGATTCCATCCACTCCTAGCGGCCACAGTACGAAATTCAAGAGCGTAATCCGCCACACAACGTGATCCCTGTGTCAAGGATAATAATTCCTCCCCAGTCTCCCGGTTGTCTGGAGAATGATCGAATACAGAGTGGAAACGTGATGTCAGCTGATCATATGTGCTGATGGCGTTCCCTTCCTGTTCCCATTCCGCTGTGGCCCAGAGGAGAGCTCTCCCAGTTAAGAGTTCCATGAAGTGGATTATTTTCCGATTCTCCGTCATGTCTGGGTACGTTGAAAAAAACAGGGAGCACTGGAGTAAAAAACCTCGACAGCGTGCCGGATCTCCATTGTACTTCTCCAGCGCTGGAGTGGGAGGTAAGCGTGTGGTCGGTGCCGTAGAAAACTGCGTGGCTTGGTTTAGCCGAGCTACCTGCTCAGTCAGGCTTGCGAGACAGTGATCATGGTCACTAATCATCCGGCCATGTCCCTCGATGGCTTGCGGCCAACGGGGATCTCCCGCTGCTTCCATTGGAAGGCAAAGTATTCTGTCACAAACCACGAATCGGCACGGAAGTAGAAGCAGGTGGCAGGTGTAGAGCATGGTATCGGGAAGTTCAAGAAACGTAGTCGTAAGACAGGCAATGGTCAAGCGATCGGACGAACAACACAAACGGGGTCAGGCAGAGAGCGTAGTCGAAACCGGAAACCGGCTTGGTAACGCAGAGAAACGAGTTGACTGAACGTATACTTCGCATTTACTCTAGGTGAATGACATCCCTAAGTACTAGCGGTGAGAGTGTCTGTGTGTGATTGGTGTCAGGTGTGTCTGATCAGAACTCCGGGGATGGTGAGTGCATGCGTGCATGAGAAGTGAGTGTTGCATCTTGGGAAATTAGTTCTGATCTGACTGAGCTGTGACAGCAGCACTTTTATTTCATCAAGGATTCAATTTAAGCTGAAGAAAATATTAACTATGTATGTACAGAATAGAATATTTACACACAAAACAAAAAAAGGGGCATAAAAACTGTCTTGCCTCACTCTTATTTGAAGGTTTTGAAAATGTTACTTCAAAGGCATGATATTCAAAAAGTAATGTTTGGGAATATGTTTGTTGCTAATTCAGTAAGCTTGAATGTTAATTGCTTCAGTTACTAGCTAGCTAGCTAGCTAGATAGATCGATAGATCAGCTCTAGAATCTGGAAACAATGTTACTCATATGTTTATGGGAAATATACTTAGTAATTAGCTCAGAAAATGAAACAAAAATGCCATCACTTTAAATGGTACACTCTTTCCAATATCTCAATGTGTCTGTATAAGGCAATAAAGAACAATGAATACCTGCTTCAGGTGTAACGGGGTCCTCAGATACTGCTTTAAGAAACACTGTCCTGAACTTATTAGGTGAAATGGTTAATATTGCTGACAAATACTGCAGAAAGTTTTAAGTAACTTGGCCAATTTATGTTCTCAAATAACCACTAACACAATTCCATTCTCACAAATATGTCATTCTGCAATGACAGGTCTATAAGAGTGTGATGGTTTTCCTTTAAAGTATGTATATTATTTCACTTTTTATAATAAATTAAGTTTCACATTCAGCTGTGCTTCTACAGTTTGCTGACCCAGAAAATAAATCCACTGTTTGCCTTCCTTCACTAAGAGTCATCTTTTCAAACACTTCTAAACAAACCGAGTATTAAAACAAAGTGTAGACTACAAAAACCTAAAATATTCCCTGACCTGTTTGAAATAATATCCCTGCATTAATCTCCATTTAAAGTAACTCAGGAAAGAAAAGAACCATGCTCATGCATAAGGAATGTATTTTCTCTCATATTGTTGTGCAGTGAGTAGTGTGTGTGAAGTTTTGGCTTAGGATAATCAGGTTAAGAGTTTTCCGCCCCTCATCAGATATTGTTTATCAGTGGATGAACGTATATCTTAGAGACCACGGCCTGCTCTCTGTCCATCAAATGTATGTCTAACTGGGTCTTTCCTCCCCTGGTGGTGGTGCAATGATTATCAGAAGCACTGAGTATGTGTGCCTGACTTTAATGGACCCACGTCCCGCAGCTAATCTGTTCAGGAGATCTATGAGTTCAGGCTAAACACAAGCCACTTGCTTGTCTCAGCTATCATATTGCACATATTATCACTTCCTCTGCTTATCAGTTTCATCCTTGTGTGTGTGTGTGTGTGTGTGTGTGTGTGTGTGTGTACAGTCAGGTCCATAAGACTTTGGGTGTGGGTTTGTGTGTTCGTGTGTGTGTGTGTGTGTGTGTGTGTGTGTGTGTGTGTATGTATGTATATGTGTATATATATATATATATATATATATATATATATATATATATATATATATATAAGCCCATATAATAATGATGACTGTAATTCCTAAACAATGAATGCAAACTTTTTGTTAAAGCAGTTGAATTAAAGCTTAAAGTCCACACTTCAATAACATCTTGATTGCTTCATTTCAAATCCAATATGGTGGTGTTACAGTGGCAAAATAATGAAAATTGTTTCACTGTCCAAATACTTATGGACCTGACTGTATATACATTAACGCACCCCATTAACGCTGACTTTTTCTGGCCTAATATTGTAAATTGTATGCTGTTATTACATTGTACAATGCTATATGTCTCACTGATGACTGGAACTGTCGTTAAGTATACTGCTGTTTAAAGGGGTCATATAATGATTTTTAAACGTTCATTGTTTTGTTTATTGGGTGTAATAGAATAGGTTAACATGTTTTATTGTTCAAAAAATGCATTATTTGTCACATACTGTATTATTGCATTACGTCTATTTCTGAGCTTCGAGTATTTTTGCTAATTGTAAAAAACAGAAAGGATGATCAAAGGATTAGACAAAAATATATAAAATAAAATATTAGCATGATGCAGTTTTAATTGGCTAATGTGACAGTACCTGTTGTTAATTGTATCTATATGGTTTCCCCTGCCATTGTAAAGTTAATGTGGGTCATCTAAGGTGTTTTCATCTTACCAATCTACCTAAAAACTGTAAACCTTTAGAAATGCACATTCTAAAGCAAATACAAGTGACACTTTACAATTGTTACAGTCAGCTTTTTACACCAACCTTGCAGTAGTAATGTCAAAAAGTAGTCAACTAGTTATGTTTTCCATACTCAAAGCAAAATCAGGCCTTTTTTATTATTATTATTTTTTACAGATGCTGATAAACAGCAAAGAACACATCAAACTGCACTGGAAATTACAAATTACATTTTCATCTTAAGTATGCTATAATCTAATGAAATAAATAAATCAGTGCAATATGTCTACAATGTATTTCTGTGTCTCATGATACACTATTTAAGGACATATCAATTCTTAAAATGCATTTGAACTGGTGGCTTAGCTGAAATTGCTGATTCCAAAACTGAGAGCATGCAGCATCGAAGCTCATGTCCATCCAAGAAAGGCCAATGACTGGACTTTCTTGGATAGAGGATGCTATGGCATATGTAGCTGGGTGGCTCAAAACTAGCTGAATGGCATTGGATAATGACATGCAACCCACAGCACCAAATGGGCTCCATCACAGCATAGTCTTACACAATGTGCAGTTGACTATAGAAATGGCTTCCATTTTTATATCCATCCAATTTATGTACATTTTACATTACATTACATTTACACTTATTCATTTAGCAGACACTTTTATCCAAAGCAGTTTACAAATGAGGAAATACAAGCAAAGTAATATATTAAGTGGAGAACAATACAAGTAGTGCTACCACGCAAGATGTATAAGTTCTAGAGCAGTAAAGTGTGCAGAGCGGAGGTGTAAGGGCCAGAGTAAGGTTTTTTTTTTCTTTTTTTTTAAATAATGTGGGGGTTGGCATTTTTGGAGTTTGTTAAGTGCTTATGGAAGAGGTGGGTCTTTAGCTGTTTTTTGAAAATAGTGACATATACTGTGCTCCGGATTGAGGTTGGAAGTTCATTCCACCACTGAGGGGCAGTTAGTTTAATGGTTCTTGAAAGGGATCTTGAGCCATGCTGAGTAGGCACTACTAAGCGTCAGTTGTTAACCAATCACAGATTGCGAGACGAAACGTAAGCCTCAAGGAGAGTGTTGAGGTAGGGGGGTGCTCTTCCAGACAAGGTCTTGTACATGAGCATCAAGGCCTTGAATTTGATGCGGGAAGCTACAGGAAACCAGTGGAGGGAGATGAAGAGGGCTGTGACATGGGTTCTTTTGGGATGGTTGAAGACAAGGCATGTTGCTACATTCTGGATCATTTGAAGTGGTTTGATGGAGCTGGCTGGGAGGCCTGAGAGTAGTGCATTGCAGTAGTCCAGTTTTGAGGTGACAAGAGCCTGGACTAGTAGCTGTGTAGCCTGTTCGGTGAGATAGGGTCCGATGTTCTTGATGATATACATAATGAACCTACAGGATCATGCAGTTGTTGAAATGTAGTCTGTAATGGTCAAGCTGTCATCACCCCAAAGTTTCTGACTGTCCTGGTTGGCTTGAGTGTGGTTGAGCCGAGCTGTACAGTGAGTTTGTGGTTGATTGAGGGGCAGTCTGGGATACTGAGAAGCTCAGATTTTGCCAAGTTGAGCTTAAGGTGGTGTTCCTTCATCTAGTTTGAGATGTCAGACAGGCATGCAGAGATTCGTGCAGAGACAGATGGATCATCGGGCTGGAAGGACAAATAGAGCTGGGTGTCAATGATATGGGAAGCCATGAGACTCAATAACAGGCACCTGTTGTATATAAAACAGACATGAAATAAACACGAGGGAGACCAAGTATGAGTAGTATGTAATTTTATTGAGAATTCACTGGGCTGGTGGGACTGTAATCCAGGGTAGAGCGGTAGGGGGAAAACGGGTGGTAAAACGATGTACGTTCTGGGGATGTGTGATAGCCAGCTGAGGTGTACGGAGGGGAATATTCAGGACTGGCAGGTGAAAAAGAAGGAGAGAAGTCAGAGCCCAGGTCAGAGAAGGCAGTGTCATCATCAGTCTGATAATTGGAGGAAGGGACAGCCGGTGGAGGGTCTGTCTATGTAGAGGCATCCACACACACATTTGCTGGGCAAATTCTATATCTGAGAGGTGGGGGGAACCCTGCATTCCCAGAGGGGGTATGAAGCAGCATAGTGATGTCGGCAGTGAGATGCGCAAGCTGATAGCGAGTGTCCAGATCCAAATCCAGCCCCTCCAGTAAAGGAGATACGAATAACTGACGTTCACCTAGGACACATAGGAGAGAATGAACTGTAGGGAGGTGACACCGACGATGTAGATTTACACCTTAGATTTAACATTTAAATTTATTTTTATTATTTACACTGAAACCTAGAACAGCTATTTGATGTAATGGAGAAAATGGGGGGAGTACAGGCAAAGACATACACAGAGGCCTGGTGTGTATGCAGAAAACAGATACAAACTATTACAGGGTAATGTACATGCAAGCATTATAAAACAGAAATGCAGAACAAACATAAAAACTTATTCATAATGTGTGTGAAGGTGTGGAGAATCCTTAAAACCCAGTCAGGAGTGTGTGAAGATGTGGAGAATCCTTTCTCACGATATACCAGTCAGGAGTGACAAAGATGAAGGTCAGGTTATTTTTTTAAGAGTAAAACAAGACGGGCTGGAGATAAGGGTATTGGAGCTGAGCTGCACCTGTGAGATAAGTTACTCTGGGAACTGCGGGGGCCGTGAGATAAGGGTCTCTGGGAACAATGAACTCCATGGGATCAGGGTCACTCAACAGTGAAAATTGACGTACATAATGGTGTTTTGGGGACAGCTAACTCTAAACGTATTGGTGTCTGGGTCATCTTGACCCTAAGAAAACCGTATAAATAGGAGAGCTTCAGCTCTGGTTTTTTAGATCACTTTTGGGACATCTCAAACTGTGTGGATCTCATGTGGTGGAACAATAAACTTGGACCTTTGCTTTTCCTCACTCTCTGGTTCCGTGTGGTACTTTACTCTTCATCCGGGCAATTGGTTGTAAGTACACTTAATTTTGTAACAACTTATAATTGTAACTGTATAGTGGACAGAATATTGATCCACACACCAGAGATGTAGTATAAATAGAAAAGAGCAGTGGGCCCAGATCTGACCCCTGGGTAACCCCAGGTGTGAGTCGGCGAGTTTCAGAAGCCCCTACCAAATACCTTGAAGGATCTGGCTGTCAGATATGATTCCACCTAGTGCAGAGTGATGCCTAGGCCGGAGAGAGTTGACAGGAGGGTCTGATGATTCACAGTGTCGAAACCAGTAGAGAGGTTGAGTAGGATGAGGACAGATGATCTTGAGGTTGATTTTGCTAGTCGTAAGGCTTCAGTGACAGAAAGCAGAGCAGTCTTCATGGAGTGACTGCTTTTGAAGCCAGACTGCTTGATGTCTAGGAGGTTTTCCTGTGTGAGAGAAATGGAGAGTTGATTAAAAACAACTATTTCAAGGATTTTGGAAAGGAAAGGGAGGAGGGAAACAGGTCTGTAGTTGTCAACTGCAGCAGGGTTAAATGATGATTTGTTAAGCAGTGGGGTAACCTGGGCCTGCTTAAATTAAGTAGGGTATGGACCAGTAGAGAGGGATGTGTTAAAGATGTGGGTGAGTGCAGGTAATAGTGTGGGAGAGATTAACTGAAGAATATGAGAAGGGATAGGGTCAAGAGGACAGGTTGTGGGATGGCTAGAGAGGAGGAGTTTTGAGACATCAGTCTCTGAGAAGGAGGACAGTTGAGAGTTACATAGAGGAGGAGCCGTTATATGTGTGCCTGGGGTTGAGAACTAGTTCTTGATTGATGTAACCTTGTTGGAAAATAAAGTGAGAGGTAGGGGAAGGGGGAGGAGGGGGACAGAGAACATTTTCTGTAACATTTATCCTACACAAGGTTGGGGGAACCTGGATTGGGTGCCAACCCATCGCAGGGCTCAATCACGCATACACACACGCATTCACACACTATGGACAATTGTCATGCAATGATAAATGGTAAATGGTCTGCACTTTTATAGCACTTTTTAACCATAGCAGTTCTAAAAAGGACTTTATACTGTTTCTCATTCACTCATTCACACACACAATGACACACCAATGGTGGGAACAACTTGGAATCAAGTCCCCAACCCTGGAGTTGTGAGGCAAACGTGCCAGTCACTAAGCCCCCATGCCCCTTAAAAATGGCTTCATCTAGTGTAAAAATGTTCAGACTAATGAAGTACATTTACCCTGCTTTTGCCCGAATTTCTTTACAATCTACAGTGAGGGAAAAAAGTATTTGATCCCCTGCTGATTTTGTACGTTTGCCCACTGACAAAGAAATGATCAGTCTATAATTTTAATGGTAGATTTATTTGAACAGTGAGAGACAGAAAAACAACAAAAAAATCCAGAAAAACGCATGTCAAAAATGTTATAAATTGATTTGCATTTTAATGAGGGAAATAAGTATTTGACCCCTCTGCAAAACATGACTTGGTTATTGGTGGCAAAACCCTTGTTGGCAATCACAGAGGTCAGACGTTTCTTGTAGTTGGCCACCAGGTTTGCGCACATCTCAGGAGGGATTTTGTCCCACTCCTCTTTGCAGATCTTCTCCCAGTCATTAAGGTTTCGAGGCTGACGTTTGGCAACTCGAACCTTCAGCTCCCTCCACAGATTTTGTATGGGATTAAGGTCTGGAGACTGGCTAGGCCACTCCAGGACCTTAATGTGCTTCTTCTTGAGCCACTCCTTTGTTGCCTTGGCTGTGTGTTTTGGGTCATTGTCATGCTGGAATACCCATCCACGACCCATTTTCAATGCCCTGGCTGAGGGAAGGAGGTTCTCACCCAAAATTTGACGGTACATGGCCCCGTCCATTGTCCCTTTGATGCGGTGAAGTTGTCCTGTCCCCTTAGCAGAAAAACACCCCCAAAGCATAGTGTTTCCACCTCCATGTTTGACGGTGGGGATGGTGTTCTTGGGGTCATAGGCAGCATTCCTCCTCCTCCAAACACGGCGAGTTGAGTTGATGCCAAAGAGCTCCATTTTGGTCTCATCTGACCACAACACTTTCACCCAGTTGTCCTCTGAATCATTCAGATGTTCATTGGCAAACTTCAGCGGGCATGTATACGTGCTTTCTTGAGCAGGGGGATGTTGCGGGCGCTGCAGGATTTCAGTCCTTCACGGCATAGTGTGTTACCAATTGTTTTCTTGATGACTATGGTCCCAGCTGCCTTGAGATCATTGAAAAGATCCTCCCGTGTAGTTCTGGGCTGATTCCTCACTGTTCTCATGATTATTGCAACTCCTCGAGGTGAGATCTTGCATGGAGCCCCAGGCCGAGGGAGATTGACAGTTCTTTTGTGTTTCTTCCATTTGCGAATAATCGCACCAACTGTTGTCACCTTCTCACCAAGCTGCTTGGCAATGGTCTTGTAGCCCATTCCAGACTTGTGTAGGTCTACAATCTTGTCCCTGACATCCTTGGAGAGCTCTTTGGTCTTGGCCATGGTGGAGAGTTTGGAATCTGATTGATTGATTGCTTCTGTGGACAGGTGTCTTTTATACAGGTAACAAGCTGATATTAGGAGCACTCCCTTTAAGAGTGTGCTCCTAATCTCAGCTCGTTACCTGTATAAAAGACACCTGGGAGCCAGAAATCTTTCTGATTGAGAGGGGGTCAAATACTTATTTCCCTCATTAAAATGCAAATCAATTTATAACATTTTTGACATGCGTTTTTCTGGATTTTCTTTTTGTTATTCTGTCTCTCACTGTTCAAATAAACCTACCATTAAAATTATAGACTGATCATTTCTTTGTCAGTGGGCAAACGTACAAAATCAGCAGGGGATCAAATACTTCTTTCCCTCACTGTACCCTGCTAATATAGTCCACTTAATATTTGACAGCTCCCCACAATGGGAATTAGTGAATGTATTAGTCATGCAATCCCTACACTACAGTGTGTGCATGTGTGCACATTTCAATATCTGGATGTTAAGCCAGCAATTTTCCAAAGTCCTTGTGAAGTGGTGAGCTTAATAAAGGTAAGTTTAGCTGCCATAGTTATAAATGTCCTTACTATCCCATGGAGACAGCCCCTCTTCCCCCTTCATTTATTGTATATGAGTTAGCTA
Source organism: Ictalurus punctatus (assembly GCF_001660625.3). Taxonomy (NCBI): domain Eukaryota; kingdom Metazoa; phylum Chordata; class Actinopteri; order Siluriformes; family Ictaluridae; genus Ictalurus; species Ictalurus punctatus. The sequence goes on from NC_071284.1 coordinate 25,579,912, forward strand.
AATAGCAGTATCTATGTTGTCTATAGAAGGCTATAGGCCATTTGAGTTCCTTCAGTGATACAAATGCAAAAGCTATTTACTACTATTACCACTAATGAAAAATATATGTAAACAATGTATAGCATTTATTAATTTATTGTGGGACACGGTGGCTTAGTGGTTAGCACGTTTGCTTCACACCTTCAGGGTTGGGGGCTTGATTCCCACCTCTGCCCTGTATGCGTGGAGTTTGCATGTTCTCCCCATGCTTTAGGGGTTTCCTCTGGGTACTCCAGTTTCCTCCCCCGGTCCAAATAACCTGTGTTGCTAGGTGACTGGCATCTCTAAATTGTCTGTGGTGTGTGATTGTGTGTGCAAATGTGCCCAGTGGTGGGTTGACCTCCTGTCCAGGGTGTCCCTTTGAGTCAACAGGAGTTGCCTTGTGCCCTGAGTCACCTGGGATAGGCTCCCTGTGAAACTATGTAGAATAATCTGTACAAAAAATGGATGGATGGTTCATGTTTTGTATTTATAGAATATAGCATGAAAGGTACCTTCTACTGGACCTGCTTTATTAAACAGAAAAGAAAGAGAGAAACAAACAAACAAGGAACTTACATTCATTTATCAGTAATATAAGTTTAAAAATATCATATTGTTTAAGCAGTCACCCGCTTACCCACTTCTTGCTGATGAGCCATTCTGTAGCTCTGGGACTGCAGGGCTCTCACTTGTCTCAGTTATTATATTGTACCAGCTATCACTTCCTATGTTTACTGGTCAAACACACACTACACAGTACATGCTGCTGCTTCCTGCTCTGAGCTAAGTACTCCGTTGCGTAATATAATAAGTGGAGGAACTCTATGTGGGTGTTATAAAGTAATGTTATCATAATCATAATCATAACTCTGATGACAAATATTAATGTGTGGCAGATTAATTGTAAAAAGTCTAAAAGTTATGAGTGCCTACTGCTCTCATAATTTATGAAAAATATACATCAAAACCAGTTGATAAAATAATATACAGAAGTTAGTTCATATTGTTCTTATGTTGTTTGCTCTTGTTGACTAATCAATTCAAGCACTTCTCTCTCACAGGAAGAATTCTCAATATAATGTGTCGGTGTGATAAAGGAATGCTAATATCATATTTGATAGCTCTCAGATGATGAACATGAGTATCTCACAAGGGAAATACTTTATACAGAACAAATTAAGTTTGCTTATAACATACCTCATCTCAATATGCAATAAAAATAGCACTGTAAATGATAGATAATGACTCTACTAAAACTGAAATCACAAATAGCAAGCACATTGTACTTGCACTTTTGTTAGAATAAGTAAGATCAAGCTGCTGTATTTATTTATCATTAGGTAATAAACCCAACTCAGTCTCACAGAAATAAAAAGTTTGCAACTTATCTGCAGAATCTTCTGTAAGTTGGCTATCAACATTCTGTCACAAGCATACATTGCATAGAATCATATAAAACTTTCACTCTAATGTAATAATAAATAATTCAATCTCTTTTTAAATATATTAAGCATGGTAATGGGGTACAGTAATGCAAATATTTTCAGAATTTTCAGTCTCTGTATTCTCAGAAGCCTGAATTTTGAAAATATGTTACTGTGTTTGCAGAGAAGAGACATTTCATAAGCCCGTTGAGTCAAATCATATGTCGTGAAAAGCACCATCAATTAAATAATTCACACACTGCCTTATTTTTTAGATAGAAATTTGAAGCATGATGGACAATTCATATTCTTGTAATTTGTTAGATTTTAGATTACATTGACAGTTGTTTTGTGATGCAAGACAACAGAACATTGCAAAAGTAAAAAAAAATATATATATTTATTGTCATACACAGGGTTCACTGGCATTTACATTGTGGTTTCCTTATCCAAAATTGGCCTTAATAAATAAATAACATTTTTTGCTTTCCAGCAGAGTATTCTGTGACTAACCTTGAGTGTGTGATTTTAGTTACCCATGTCTGTGTGTTCTGAACACTGTTTGAATCTTGACAGCTGTCTTCTGAAATAAATATGTAGGGAAAGACAAAGATAGATGGAAACCCATCTCTGTTCGAGCCCTGATGCCTGACTCTTTGTCTATGAAATCCCTGAAGCAGAAGGAGTTCAGGCCATATTAGCACAGGACTTTACAGGCAGGAGTTGAAGTAGAGAAAGAGAGAAGTGCACTACAGAGCAGTGTACAGCATCTGGAGTGTTCGAGTCACCCAGCATGGCATCGATCGGCCAAAATCTCATCACGGCTGCCTCTCGAAGTAGTTAAGAGCAACTCTCCCTTGACTGGGTGAGTGGATTGCTTTTCTCTCAGGTCATGTATGGTTATTTTAGATAGGGTAAGCCAGCCTTACACGTTTCAGTCTTACTGGTCTTAGATGGGTAGCATTTTTTTTTAATGTTATCATTTAATATGCCAAATCAGTACAACCTCAGACACATAGACCTGAGTCAAGGCAGGATGCAGTGTAAAAATGACAAACCAAATTGCAAACTAGGAATGATCATTTTCCAGGGGGGTAAAGGCAAAATAATACATGCATACTAATTGGTAAACAGAGCTTTATATTCTAACTAGCTAATGGTGATCATCAATACATGCAATACACCTTTTTTATCATTCTCACCAGCCCAGACAATGCTCCAACCCTATGCCCCTATCTATCACCAACGTGTCAGGACATGGCAGCCTTATATTCTCTTATTCCCTAAATAGTAAAGCTGCACAGACTTCTCTAACCATTCTTATGTGTGTCTGCCACTTAGTGACTTAGTGATAGAGGTATGGATTCTGTGCTTGTCAAACTCAGTAAAGGAGGCATGACCTGCGACTTTTCTATGGTAAAATTAAAATCAAACTATTTTCTATGTATTGTATCATGTCTCATCAAAAGAGCTCAAAATCATTTCATAATGAATTGTTGACTACATTTAATGTGTCTTTTTATCATTGACCATTGAAAAAATAAAAAGAAATACACATCCCTACAACATACAAATAGATAAACAGCAGAGATCTATTAAAACACACATCTGTTGTATGATCCATTTTGCAATTATCAGCTTACCACAACACACAATGAGCCCAACAGAGGGCACACTTTCCAGAGTCCAGATTGTTTTAACTGTTACCTTATTAGTGTTAGCTATAGCTCATTAGTCTGCCATTATTTATTTAACTTCCACTATTTAGCCCGTGCGAAGACTAGCCCTTTGTCTATAATCATTTCAAATTATTGTAATTTTGATCTTGGTCTGTTTTTCTCTGACACACTTTATGACAGATATAGGAAGACTAGATGCAGTTTTGGGCTACATTTAATGTCTGGTAATGTCCTCTTGTTGTGTGCTACTTTCTAGACTGTCTCCATTATGATGAATTGAATTTTGAGTATCCATGATAATGTTCACAGGAGACAGCTCAGAGAACATGTGTTTTTATTTTATGACAGACTTTATGCAGAAGGCAGGCAGGCAAGTTGAGTTTCTCAATTTGTTGTTAATGCATGTCAAGTTGGTATGAATAGTTTTCGATTAAATTTGATTTGTAATTGGACTTGTGATTGAGCGCCATTGGGTTTCTCAAGTAGGCTATGTTTATCATGATGTAGCTGAGCTAGCTTGAGGCATTAATGACATTAGCTTAGCTAAAATGTACTTAATCAATTTATGATGAATATATTGTTGTAAGGATATTTTTTTCATGAAGCTTATACTTTCTGATTTTATGTAGTCATGTTGTGCTTTGAAACTCAATATTATTATAGTCCTTTATATTAGCTGTTAGTAGATTTAAAGGTAATAATAAGTAAAATGTTTGCTTGTATTATAATTTCTGTATAATTTCTTGTATTATAATTTTTTTTTCAATCAATTGAACATAATTAAAATTATACACGATTTTATTAAAGTAGAGATGAATCTCTGAGTAGTCTTGAACTGCCAAAGAAAGTAATCAACAGTGACTAATGCAGCTACATTTCCTATATGTATTATGTATATTAAGTAAACAGGGTGCCCCAAAAGTCTTCATAAATAGGGGACTATGTATGCCAGCACCACATTGGTTGTGCCTTCATCAGTTAATGTTCGTGGGTGTCCACTTCTCATTTGGTCCACAACACTTCTAGTCTTTTTTAATTTGTTTGGCAACAGTGTCATGTGTGATGTGCTTGCATGTTTCCTGTTAAAGTCCATCAAATCCTTGTGACAACATCCTGATCCAGCTATGAGGATGATTTCTGAAATGATTTCAGGCTTTCTAGAAAAAATAATCTGAAATCTGAAAAATTTTTAGAAGACATTTTGCTAACAAAGTCTTAATTTCCCTTATATATGGAGACTTTTGGGACACCCTGTAATATACTTTTACCTTTGTTAACTTATATCATACTGGTTATGACTTTGCTTTTGCACTCTCATGTGGATTCATAACACTTTAAGTGTTTTTTAAGTGGATTCTTTCGTGTAAAATATCACATGATCTTTTCCCTCATACTAGGAACCATCACAAGCCTTTCCTGGTGCTATATGATTCTATCATTGTCACTTTCCTATTAAAGTCAGACTGTGAGATGGCGACGCAGATCTAGACTCATCACACTTCCCCATTAGAATTCTTCTTTCTTGTTTCTGTCTTAATGAGAAACCTGAAAACAGCTCCAGTGCATCTTTAAAAAGTCTGTGATCTATTCCATAGCAAACATACCATGCCATCTGCCACCTTTCTTTCCCTTTCCCTTAACTTAAAACAGCATCCTCTTATTCACACACATGCACACACACACACACACACACACACACACACACACACACACACACACACACACACACACACACAGCTCTTATGCCTGCTTATTGCACATGTAATCACCACAAACAGTCTGTTCTTCTCTGATCAAACAGATGCAAAGTTACTATTGCTTCTTTGTACATGTTCTTTTTTTTTTTTTCATTTTTAGGGGGGAAGCACAAGACATTGTTTTGTTGTGGGTCCCTGTGACAGTCATAACGCAAGGGGGGGAAAAAACAAATACTGATCATTTTCAGGCTTGGGGAGTAATGGAATACATGTAACAGCATTACATAATCAGAATACAAAAAGCTGGTAAATGTAATCCATTACAGTTATGTCAAAAAACATTTCTGGTTCTCTCTTTTGCCATTCGCAACTCACGTGGGAAGCCTTCTGTTACATACATAAAAATTTTTTGCATGAAGTTAACACAAATTGTTCTCTGAAATCCTTTTGTTAAGATAACCATATGCCCTCTTTTTCCCGGACATGTCCTCTTTTTGGGACCTTGAAAAAGCATCTAAATTTGAGAAAATGTCCATGCTTCAGCTTTAGTTTCATTATGATGTGGTTATGGTTTCATGCTGCATCGTGTGTGCATGTTTGCATCACTTTAACCCCTTTCTGTAATTCCCACCTTCTCGCACATTAATTGGTAGATTATGAAAGGCTTGCAGCAACTACTGGCCAAATTCTTCCTTCTCAACCATTAGCCTGCTCTTAGCGAACGCACGAAGATGAACCGCTGTTGTGTATGGCATCAAGTAGTTGCTTAACAATAGCAGCAAATGACAGCTGTCCTGAGTCGAAAACATTGCTTATGGCCATAGAAGGTAATTTTTAATTCCAGGTTATCACATTGCTTCGTATAATATGGCCATTCAAATGTGTAAATGATGGCAAAAGGTACACTCGTAACATCTGATATTTTAGTTTATTCAAAGGACCTTCAAAAGAATGTAGGAAAAAATGTAAAATGTGGGCAGAGTGGGCAGAATTTTATTCATATATATTTATAATAGTAGCTAATAGTGTGTCTTTTTCAGTGTATTAAAGTCTGCATTCATAGTAACACTGTTTTGAATTAACACCCCCCCCCCCCCCCCCCCACTCCTCTTTTTGGAAAGCCAGAATATGGTCACCCTAGCTTTTGTGATGTAATGTTACCCACATCAGGGACAGTGCTATTTTATTTATTTATTTATTTTATTAAAACAAACCCAAATATCAGCTCTAAATAAAAGTATTTTAGATCATACTGCTTTTCTCTTGACTTTACTTGCATATGTGGCATTGAAGTAATCCAAAAGTAATCAGATTACATTGCTTTCATATTGTGATACTTGGATTATGTTACTGATTACATTTTTTTATGAAGTAATTTATAACTATAATGGAATACATGTTTAAAGTAACACTCCCAAGCCTGTTCACTCTTATTAAAGTTTTACAACGAGTCCATAAAACAAAGGTACAGTATCTGAATTTAGAGATAATTTAAAATACTGGTAACAGGCGACTGTACTGATGCTGAAGATGGAAACATGGGAAAAGATAAACAGCCAGTAAAAGTAGAGGAAAACATAAAGGTTACTCTACAGCAAGATTTTGCAAAGATGAACTGGTATAACTAAGCTACTGAGTCCCAATTGTAGTCATGCAGTATTTGAGATACAGTCCCCTCCAAAACTATTGGAACAGCAAGGCCAACTCAATTATTTGTGCTAAACACCAAAATCATTGGGGTTTTGGGTTTTTGGGTTTGACATCAAAAGATGGATATAAGATTTAGGATTTCAGCTTTTATATCCTGGTATTTTCCACTGACCAAAGATACGTCCAGAAGATTTTATCTTTTATTTTTCATGTGAATGGTTTGTGAACATCCAATGTTGACATCCACAGGACCTTTGTACAAGGTTAAAAAAAGGTTAGCAATGCTCTCCGCAAAGCATGAGGGCGGAGTGAAGACTTACATGGAGCAAGAGGGGGAGCGACATGTTGTGCGATGCAGAGAAACAGAGTGACATCTTCAGTGAAATGTGGAGGCAGAACGATGTCCACAGCGGAGAAGGAAGGCGGAGCGACATCCTCAGCCGAGTAGGAAGCCGGAGCGAGGTCCTCAGTGGAGTGGAAAAGTGGAGCAACATCCGAAGATAAGCCTAGTGTAGTGACGTGCCAAGCGGAGGAGGGAGACAAAGCGGAGCTGTCGGCCGAACTGGGAGACAGAGCAACGTCCTCAGCTGAACAGGGAGGATGAGCAATGTCATCAGCTGAACAGGGAGGCTGAGTGGCATCCTCAGCTGAACAGGGAGGCTTAGTGGCATCCTCAGTTGAGCACGGAGGCTGAATGATGTCTCTGTTGACTCAATAGGATGAGCAACATCCGCTGTAGGGGAGAGTCGGTGGGAAAAGATCTTACACAAGGTTTCCAGCCATGTGTCTGTGGCCCTGAACTAGATTTCCTCTCCTCTGGTTCAAATCGCATGTGTTTCCAAATGTCCTCTGGGTGGAAAAAAAGATCTGCTGCATGTCAGCAATGGACAGAAGACAGATGCAATTGCAGATAAAAATAACGGTTTAATCACAAGCACAACAAAACACAAAACAAGAACTTTGAAAACATGATACGCCGTAAAACACAAAAGAATGGATCAAAACATAAACACGGAAACAAGGCACACACATAAAGACGAAGCACACAAGACAACGAGTGCTGTACAAACTGTGCCATAAATAGTGAAGCTGATTAACCAAAAACATGAATCAGGTGAAACCAGTCATGTGACGTAGCAGTGACTGCCTAGAATCGTAGTCCCGAGCTAGTTCCTGCATATCCATAACGGGCTAGTTCCTGCATAACACACCTCGTCACAGATTAATAACATTTCCAGTTGACTGGAGCTTCTTAATTATTTCCCTGATGGTGGAAATAAGCATTTTCAATGCTTGTTCTATATTCTTACAGCCACTTGCCATTTTGTGAAGCTGAACACCCTTGTCCTGCACATCACAGCACTTTTTTGGTTTGTCTATTTTATTTCTTTCGAATTCCAATCTGGCTTTGTGATTCTTACTGCTGATGAGTGGTTTGCTTCTTGTGGTATGGCCTCTATATTTCTGCTCTCAAAGTCTTCTTTGAACAGTGGATTTTGATATCTCCACCCCTGCCCTCTGGGGGTTGTTGGTAATGTCACTGGCTTTTGTTTTTAGATTTTTCTTCACAGCTCTCACAATGTGTCTCACAACAATCAGCTGTTGCTGTTTTCCTTGGCCAACCCATTCAGTGTCTGTTGCTCAGTACACCAGTGGTGTCGTACTTTTTCAGGACATTCTAAATTGTTGTACTGGCTATGCCCGATGCTTGTGCAATTCCTCTGAATGGTTTTCCCTCTTTTCTCAGTTTCAAAATGCCTTGCTTTTCACCCATAGACAGCTCTCTGGTCTTCATGTTGGCGTATCCATTTTTAACAATAAATGGTCTTCACAGGTGAAACCAAAGGCTAAAACCAAGAGTATATGTTCAGAGCTATATATTATTTAAACTATCAATCTAACTGGACACACCTGAGTAACAAGTGTGACGATAGGCCGGTGGCTGGCACAGAAAAGAGAAAGAGCGCTCCTCCCACGACTGCCGCTATGGTGCTGAAAAGACAGCTCCGCTTCAGCACCACCATTGTTTTGTACAGCCGGAGAGCACGTGGCTGCGAGGCGGGGCCGCCGATACACACACGGCTGGCGGTTCAAAATCAGCGCGGCCGCTCTCCACCATCTAGCAGCTGCCAGAAGAGTATAAAAGGGCCATCCTCCACTAGCAAAGGAAGAGAGGGTTCCCGCGACATGTTTAATGATATACTTTGTGTCTTTTTCAGAAGATTCAGATGCGACGGAGGATTTTGCCCCCTGGCTGCACCCACAGAGTTCTCTGACTGCAGAACAGGATCTCAGCCTCTCTGGAAGCCCCCAGCATGCCCTCTGCAGCCCCGCAGACAACACCAATGCCTGAGCACTTCACCCCACTGCACCTCCTTTGCACCCACTTGCTCACGGAAATAAATAGACTCTCCACATTGGCCTCCTGTGTGTCTGTGCTCAACTCACCGGTGTCTAGGCATGCTACACATGTAACGCATATCAGTCACGTGTTCCAATATTTTTGCTCATCATCAAATTTGGTATTCTGATACAAAATGTGATATGTTTTATGTTGTTTAACACATATAAATATACAGAGAAATAAAATTTGACATTCTAAGCTCTTTTCTCATGTTCATCTTTTGATCTCAAACTCAAATGTCTTCAGTGTACAGTAAAAACAAATGAATTGGCCTTGCCATTCCAATAGTTTCAGCGTGGTCTATATACATTACCTACCCCTCTTCTATACTGCAAGGAAATCTCTACATACGCATTTTTAAATACACATTTAAATTTAAGGCATTTGGAAGATGCTCTTATCCAGTGTGACTTACAGAAATGCTTTGAAGTCTTTATCAATAAATACAGACTGATACTGGTTCACTAGCTCATGGACTAAGAATACCATCAGCCTAAAATCTATGTCGGGGAGGTTATGTAGAAAGAAAAGCATGCAGACAACACTTTTTTAAATGTTTTTTTTAATTAAAATACTAATTTAAGTACTTTGTGCTAATTTGTGCTATTAGAGTGCTAATTTAAGGTCATTAGACATTGTTTGAAGTCTGCCAGTGACTCAGCTGTTTGGACATCTAGGGGAACTTCAATCCACTACCAAGGTGCCAGAAAAGAGAAGAGTCCTGATGCATGCCTTCCTTTTACCCTGAGAGAATCAGTTCAGTAGTGCTAGAGGATCAGAGGGAGCGTGGTGCAGTGCGGGGTGTGATAAGAGCTTTAATGTGTCACAGTTCAAGGATGGGCTCAGAAGCAATTGCAGTATATAACATTTATTTAAACAATCAAAGAACAAAACTAAGACAACTAGGCAAAATACTGTGGCATGAAACAAAACACGGGAACACGAAAGTCTAAGACAACGAAAGACAAACTAATGGTGCAGACAAGGACTATTTACACCCATGAGTGCTCATTAACCAAAACGTGAATCAGGTGCAGGTGGTCATGTGACAACTAGTGCAGTGCAGTGGCTGATGGGAAGTGGAGTCCAGAGTTTCCCGATACGTGACATAATGTAAGTGGGTTCTGGTTCGTTTTTGGCTTTGTAGGCAAGCATCAGTGTTTTAAATCTCTGGCAGCTACACGGGCAACTACATGAAGCCAGTGAAGGGAGCAAGCAATGGAATGGTGTGGAACAAGTCATGCAGCTGCATTCTAGATAAGCTGCAGAGATCAAATGATGCTCAGAGGCAGACCTGCCAGGATCCATGAGTGACTGAGGGAGGGAAGGAGAGGATGAGTTGAATGTCATCTGCATAGCAGTGCTATGAAAACCCATGTGAGGATATGACTTCACCAAAAGATTGAGACTACACAGTAAAAAAAATAGTTCAGCATTTCAAAGCATTGCATTACTATCACACAAATGAGTGTTACGGTGGGGAATATAGAACCAACAATGTGATATGGCCTGCGAAAGTGTGATATGACCAGTGGAGGATATTTTGTGCAAAATTTACTTGTTTTTGTTTGTTTGTGTTTTTCAGTTTTAAAATGTAATCTAAAAACTCAGAGCCACATGCTTTGAAAATTCTAGTTACTACACTTAATTTAATTACACTTGAAACTCAATACCTACTGTGAAGAATTTTAATTATAATTAGTGACAAAAATAAATTCTATAAATATTTATGGGCGGCTGTGGCTCAGGTGGTAGAGCGGGTTATCCACCAACCGTAGGGTTGTCACTTCGATTCCCAGCCCACATGACTCCACATGACAAAGTGTCCTTGGGCAAGACACTGAATGCCAAGTTGCTCCCGATGGCAAGTTAACGCCTTGCATGGTAGTGGTGTGTGTGTGAATGGGTGAATGAGATAAAAGCGCTATATAAGGGCAGACCATTTATCATATATCTAGGCTTTTAAAAAGTCCACAGAATACATATTGTTAAATTGAACAAAACAAAAGTTTACATAATTCAATAATAATAACAACAACAACATGAACACACACACACACACACACACACACACACACACACACACACACATACATTGACAGATAACAAGAACAATCCCAAAAGTATCAGCTTGCATAATTAACTGCTGCATTGTTGTTGTTTTTTGGAAGTTCTTGGATGAGCCTTTTTAACTTTACAATTGCTGTAAGATTATTATTACATTATTAATATATTATTAATCCTAACACAGTGATACACATTCCACTGGCAACAGAGCTTTACCTTCTCTCTTGTCGTCCAAATAACAGTTTTCCTGATGAAGTAAATGAAGTAAACCTGATTCAATAACCATCGAATTAGGGTAAAATTATTATAGGCTTGCTGTTTGTGTGTGTGTGTGTGTATGTGTGTGAGTGTGTTTGTTAGTGACCTCGGTCACTGGGTAATAAGTAATTTCCCTTGTTGCTTAGTTACTTGTAGCTGCACTGCTAGGCAACACGAGAGTAAAGCACCGCAAATCTGGTATCAAACACTGGGTGTGTGTGTGTGTATGTGTGTGTGTGTGTGTGGTTCAAGTCACCAGTTTTTAAGTGAAGTGGGAGGTAATTACAACGGCAATCATGACACTGTTGACGTTCGCGCTTCCTCGAGGGCTCTGATATAGAGACGTGGAAGTGCTCTTCTGTCAGGGAATGCATTTTGTTTTTTCCATGCTCTTGACTTTGAGTATGCCTCTGCCACTTTATCAGTCACTCTTCTTTCTCTTCTTGCTCCTCTCCTCCTACTGCACCAATTTATGAAAGCTTTCCTCATAAATCATGGTGATAATTTCTCCAATGCAAGAACCACTTTGTCAAAACTGTTATGGCTACAAGCCTCAAGTGTGCAAGTCAATACAGTCTTCTGATTGCCAGTTCATAAGAATTCTTCATGAGCTAACCAGCATGTAATGTAATAAATGATTATAGTTCTTGTGGAATATGGTGATATTTACCCCTTTCATTCATCAGTAGTCCAGGGAGATTAATCTCATTATATGTAATTATTCTGAGTTTGTCATATCAGGTTGGCACTGCTAACTAAATAAATTGAGCCTGAATATCTCTATCTTATACTACATGTAATTTCTCTATACATTGTGTCCTTTTAGTGTGAGTGTTTCCAAACTGGAGAATTCTCGTATATAGTATACTTTTAACAGTTGAATGATGCACTAAAAACATGGAAACTTAGTGGGGAACACTGGATACTTCATATACTCAGTTGTTACATGTGGTTTGAATTTTGCTAAATGTCTAATGCATCCTAAACACAAATAAGCAACTAAAGGTTTAAACCAAATGATTAGGGTCCAAAGCATGATGGCTGTTGTGGTGCAGTTCAATGACATGAGGTACCATTGTAATTTTGTTCAACATGTTTCTATTCAATTTAAGATTTGTAAATACCCTACTTTTTTAGCTGCTACATACTGAACTACATATATAGTGTAAGAAAACAATAAACCATTTGAGCATGGCTTGATGTGTGATGTTCCAAGTTACAGGTAAAGCTTCCTCAGCTTCAACTCAATCTTGGCTATTCCACTAATTTTTCCACCTGCATTTAATGAATGATTATAAATTGTGACACCATTATTATAATTTCCACTGTATCTGTATTTTGGCAAAAAATAAGATAACCCCATAAACTCCATCAATGGAGGATACCCTCCACACTCACAAGTAAAGCTGTTTATTTATTTATTTATTTATTTTCTCATAAAATTCTGTCTGCCAGACAATCATCATCCAGGATGAATGCAATATAGATGGCTGTGGCCAATCACTATCCACATTTGCTTTACACTCTGACAGAAAATTTAAGCTGCAGATGTTTTTCTGTACATATGCTCTATGACAGTAATAAAAAGTGTGTGTACACAGCAGATACAGTGCAGGTCTACTGTACTCACTGTTCTGGGGTATTTAAAAGTCTTCTGGGTGTCCTTGCATGTTGTCACCTTCTACTAATCATTTACAATTCTAAAGAATGCAAATACAGAGAATAAAAAATACACTACAGCAGATGTAATCAATCTGCGGGGTAGGCATGGGGAACGGGTGAGAGCTGATACGGAAATACCAAAAAATACATATTTAAAAGTCTGTATCAGACCTGCCAATGCTGGCATGTAATGGAACCTAATTATCACTCAAAAACATGGCAAAAGAGATGCCTTCTTTTTGTCTAATAAAAAAATAAATAAACATGAACCTGGAATGACTGATAGTTGCATAAGCATTTTGAACTCTTCAGTATTAACTGATCCCCTGGAAGTACTGTCCCCAAATTTATAATGCCAGTGCTCATGGTGTTTGAAAGAAACAAAGTAAATGGAGAATGCTTTTAATTTATTAAAGTGAAATATTAAAATGTATTTGACTTTTGAGCAGGTTTGAGCATATTTGTCCTAAGACACCCAAATATTGAATAAAATACCCAAATTGAGGATGCAGCAGTAAAGTAAGTGTTTTTATTTATTTTTTTTATTTTTAGGTTAATGGTGCTGATTCTGTTCTTTTCTCATTGAAGTGAATGTTTCTAATAGCATACCTCAAAGCAATATTTAATTTTTTTCTAAAAATATTTTTTAAATGTAGTGGTCATGGAGTTACATGATACCTAAACAAGTCTTTTTCTGACAACTGGCATAAATCTACATAAACATGTATAATGATTTATTCAAACTGACATGAGCTGAGAAACCATAATGTTTACATACTGTTTCACTCACATGATGGATTAGTGTCATAAGGTTGACTTTTTCTACTTCAGCGTCTATCATTACATTGTTATAAGTGTTCAAAAATGTATTAATTAAATTAAACTCACTTAAAGGCAATGACATTATCTGTGACACTATATGTGTTTTGCGTTGCAATAATCTTTCCAGAGATACATTATTTATCACCTCTCTACATGAAAAATACTAAGCTTAATTTAAAAATATTTCCAATTACTAGAATGAATCATGTAAAGTCAGTGTGAACAATTCACATAGTATTAACATAAACCAAGTATGTTATTAAATCTCATGAGGATGTTGCCACTGACACGAACTATATCTATAAATAAAATGTTAATGTGATCGAACTATGAGTGGTAGAATAGCACGTATTATTTAGGGTTTTGAAAATTTTTGATCAAATCATGTTGGATGTACAGATACAAATTGTGTTAATGTAGCTCAATTAATTTACATGGGAACCAGTGTACACATTTGAATTAAATACATAATGTGATCAGCCATAACTTTAAAACCACGTGCCGATTATTGTGTAGGTCCCCCTTGTGCTGCCAAAAAAAGTCCTGACCCAACAAGGCATGAGAAGGGGTGTACTTGGTCTGTGCCAATATTTAGGAAGGTACCACATGTCAAAGTAAGATCCACATGAATGGCAGGACCCAAGGTTTCTCTGCAGAACATTGCCCAGCGCATCACACTGCCTCCCTCAGCTTGCCTTCTTCCCATAATGCCATCATCTTCAAAAAATACAGAAAGTGCAGTTACTCTAGTATGTTAGCTCTCAGCTTCAAGACTATTACAAATTTGAGTCCCTCCATGATGCAACCACTATCTAAAGTGAGTTTTGCATGATTTTGAGAGGAACTAAATAAATTGTGGCCATAATAGGAAGAATCTAAATTGGCAAAAGGTAGAACATATCACAATGAATAATCTCTTTTATGACTTTAACAGAGGTGTCATTTTCTAAAGGTACCTGAGAGAGGTACCTGTTTGCAAGATGATGTGTCCTTTTGAACTCTATGCTCTATATGTGCCATTCTAGGAACAATGACCAATTCTGCATTCAGGCTGTAGCATTTAGAGGGACACTCATCTGTGGATTAAAGATTGACACGAAAGGTTGATAAGCCATTACAAGGGAAGAGTGTTTGCCGTATAGGTACTGATTGAAATTTTTAATTCCCAAGACAAGTTTCACAGTCTGTCTGTGGATAATTCGTCTGCATTCCTGTAAGCAATCAGAATGTGAATGTAATTGGGTGTTCACTTTCATCGCTCTTGACATGTGACACTGCTCCACCAATTTCATATTGTGAGGTATTATGTGCAAGTTTCGGTGTTCGCTCTGGGACATAATGTGTGAGTGTCTGACATTACTGTCTTCTCTGTTTCATAAAGTCTTTATGACAGTGTTTCATCAACTTCCACTCCCTTCCTACTCATAGCAAACTTTGCAGTGAATGAAAGGCTGTGGCCAGATTTGAAATCATATCAGTTATAGTAAATGACAAATCCTAAAAGGACTTTATCTGTGAAGCGTCCTTTGGTCAGGGAGCCTGCATAACAGCTTGGATTTTGTGCGTCAATAGTGTGACCCAAGTAAGTGTTACTGTGCTTGAGAAAGTCACACTGGTCATGACAAGCACTCAATGCATGCTGTGTGAGCCTTTCCAGTATTATTTTTGCTGATGCTTTGGAGGTACATCTCATCGTTTTCTCCTTTAACAATATCATCTTATCCATGACCTTCTGCGTTGCTGAAACCTCCTGAAGCAGTAAAGTTCTTTATGTTTAAAGTGAGAAATACTTTGATCTCCTATTCGAATTCCATTTGATGATATTCCTCCACCAAATAACTCTTGGTAATATTGTATCCCTCCAGACAGATTTGTTTTTATATATTTGGGAAGTGGATATTGTTGCACTGGCCAATGGAAACATTAAAATCTCCACAAACTCTGACAGTCCCATTTTTCTTTGTGACAGGCACTGCTGGCATTGCCCTTGAGCTCCATTCACCGTTGATTAAGTACCTTCAGCTTCCATATGATCCAACTCATTTTTCTCTGATAGAACAAGGTACTAACCTTGAGAAATCTTAGTATAGCATTTTCACTCAGACCAAAATTTGCCCTTTAAGTGCTTGAGTGTGTCTATTGCTTCTTGGAAAACATCTGATGTGTCATCCAGGGCTTTGAGTAGTTCAGTTTCTGTGGACACCTCTGTGGAAGATGTAGTGCACACACTGTGAATGTATCTCCTTTTCAGCCATATTAGTCTCAGTTGGTGATGGTCAAAGGGCACAGACACAGTTCTCCCACAGCTCTTTTGAATATTTATGTACCCTCAAATATCCACAAACTAGTCAATCTCTTAGTGTGTCACTCATTTCATCACTGCATTACAAGGTTAGAATAGTTTCTTTAATTCAGTCATGAACACTGAAATGCGCCCTCCCTCAGGTTGCTTCATTTGTTGAATCTGTAATAATACATGATTAATAGGGGCTTTAGACACAAGTGATTCTGCATAGTATCCACTATGTCATTGAAACTTAGTTCAGTAGGTTACACAGGTGCATTAACACCAACACCAACACCTGTGAACAC
Source organism: Ictalurus punctatus (assembly GCF_001660625.3). Lineage (NCBI taxonomy): Eukaryota > Metazoa > Chordata > Actinopteri > Siluriformes > Ictaluridae > Ictalurus > Ictalurus punctatus. The sequence continues at coordinate 25,596,188 of NC_071284.1, forward strand.
TGACACCTTATTTTCTCCAACAATACTGTTCAAATATTTTTAATCATTCAATAATCTGCCGAGCAATCGACATCAAGTTTTTCAATATGTTCAGCCATTGTGCTATTTTCTTGTTACTCACTGCCTTTCTTGTGGTTAGCAGACAAATCTGGGGAAAATGACAGTCTTTAAGTCTAAAGTCCTCATCACCATTGTTGAGGTTGTCTGTTGTGGGTACTGTCTTTCATTTTCACACAAAAACAAATAATTGTGATTTTTAAACTTCAAAATCTATTATTTATAGCTATTGTGACATTGTGGCAACTTTGTTGAAATAACACAGTTTTTTTCAGAAGTTAATAAAGCTGAATGTTTTACTATGTGACAAAAGCATTTACCCGAAGCAGCAAAAGGATCTTGTCTGACAATTTCTTCCTTTTTTCATTTCTTACACTCAAAAAATTAAATATGGCTGCTGTTGGTCCAAAGAATGTAAACTAAGTTTAAATTAATAATGCACGTATGTTTGTACACTAAAATGAAAACTATGATGTTGAAAAAAATTTGAAAAAGCAATTATCAAATTGTCAAATTTACACAGCCCACTTCAAGCTGCAGAACTGAACTTCTGCCTCTCTATCGCCATCTCTGTTTCATCATAAAACTGCAAGGTACGTGTGATTTATTAATTTTTTTTTTTTTGATTTTTTTTTTTTTTTACATGGGTTGTGCTTTGGCTCTGCTGCTCTGCATGGACGAATCTGATGGTTTGAGGTATTTGTGTGAGATGTATATGTAGGGAAAATTAGCAGTTTGGCTTAAATTGTTGTATTCTCCACCATCGTGTGTAACGAAAATTAGCTGTTTAAATTGTGCTATTGTATTCTCCACCAAATATGAAGGATAGGCTTGCAGAACAGCTCGAAAGGGGTAATTTGGCAAATTTAGTATTTCTGATCAATTCTTCGTCCAGCGATAAGTTGATAAGTTGAACTGAATGTATTCATTAATTATGACGTATTCTAAAATTATGTTTTACATATTACCCCCATGGCCACCGGCAATAATTTCCTAAATAGAGCGAGACATTATTTGAAGAGCATGTAGCAGGATTGGCAATTCAAGGCCTGCAAACAAATAAGACGTGTGTCTAAAAACAGACAAGACTTTATTGAACTATTCTATGACACAGAAACTAAATGAACACAAAAAATGCACACATGCAAGGAGTGGAGAAAATGGTTTAATAGAGTTAATGAAGTTCTGAGTTTATAACAAAAGGATGTTATTTCACAGACCATGACTTGAACAACCACCAATGTTATCAATCTGATTCCGCTTCTTTAGAATGGCTTTAAACTTAATATTATGTGCACAAATCGTAGCTGGAGTCTAGGTTTTTTGCTTGCCTGTTGAGGAGGGTTTCCTCGTTACTTCATAGTCTTGAGGGGATTCCTGTGATGGTTATTCATTCATCTGGTCGGAGGTTGAGTGGCGTCTCGGAAGACCAACCAAAATGCTGAATGGAACAGTGTCTACTATGAGGGATATTTGGAGAGCTGGCAGTGGGAGTTTTGAAAGCTGGGGAGCTCTAGGCTGGGTCTCCGAGCAGATGTTGATTGAAGACTCCTGTCACCGCCAGTGAGGTGAGATGAGTTGATTTTATTCAGCCAAGAGAACCAACCACGTAGCGGCAGACGAAAGAAGAGTTGGATTTTAACTCTTTCTGGCTAGTCCTGCCCTCTAAGGGTTCCAACCAACCAGAGATTGTCTTATGGTTGGGTGTAAGCCAAATGCTCTGCCCAAAATGTTACTCAGTCCACTGTCACTGCAGATGGATGGTTCCATGCCTTTTCATGATGCATTGATTAAACTTTGTCCAAAATATTAACATGTACATATAATGACATCCTATGTGAATTTCCTTACTTTTCTCTATCAGAAAATTATTCCATGAACACATACCACACACAACATATGTTAAGTACACTATTAATAGTAAAACACAATAATCATACTAGTATTACTATACGAATACATGCTAAACAAATGAAACAATTAGTGGTAACTTAGTAGTTTTAAGTGGCACATAAGACACGTATATTTGAGAACAGACGAGACTTTATTAAACTATTCTACTACACAGAAACTAATCTAACACACACACACACACACACACACACACACACAGGGGTGAAAATGGCTTTCAACAGAATGAATGAAGTTCCAAGTTGCTAGTACTGTAATTTTACTGACCATGACCTGAACAAACCATCAACTTATTAATCTACTTTCACTTCTTTAGAAGGGCTTTAAACTGAACATTATATGCACCAGTTTAGCTAGCGTCTGGAGGTATGCACTTGTCTTTTTGAGGGGATTTCCTCATTACATCATGGTGTTGAGGAGATTCCTGTGGTGGTTATTCATCAGTGGTCTGCTTGGCATTTGAGTGGTATATAGGAGGACCAATCAGAATGGTGAATGGAATGGATCATGGCAGGTGAGAGGTTTGAAGAGCTGACTGTGGCACTCAGCTGGGTCTCCAAGCAGATGTGATGGCTGGAGACTTTCCGCCACCTCTGTTCTTCTTCTGATGAGATAAGAGCAAGAGCTTCTTACTATCAGTGGATTTTAAATCTTTCTGGCTAGTCAAACCCCAGAATGTTTCCTCTAATCAAACATTGTCTTAAGGTGGGGTGTAAGCTATATTCTTTGCCTATGACATTAGTCAGTTCATTGTCTTTGCAGACAGGTGGTTCCACACTCATGATGTGTGACTCAAACTTTGTGCCGAAATATTAATATATACATATAACGACATTCATCCCAAATTTCCTTACTCTTATCCTTCTGGAAATCACTCAACGAACACACACATACCAAACATGACCTAGTTGGATATAATGAATAGCTTGCCAGATATATTGGCTTAATACAAGATAATAAAAGCCTAATAGCTACATTTTGGTTACAAATATGGGTAATATGGTTTACAAAGCTTAACAGTTAGCTTGCTAAGGACACTAGTAAATATATACATTAATAAAACATAAGGACTACAGTTTCGGATTATGGACATGGGTAGGTTCAGTTTACTGGTAATAATAATCAATTTGCGAGGTATGTGGTATGAATACAAATGCACAACAGCATGATACAAATTTAAACCTTGTAGAAAAATATGATACATTGTAGTAGACTCCATGTACAAAAGTTAACTGTCTCTGTCCTCTGTGTTTGGGTGGTGTGAAGAGCTGTTTAGACAAAGGAGGCCTGTTCAATTTCACAATCAGGGATTCTTCCCCCTTCTTCTCTTCACTCTCTTGTATGCCATGAGGCTTAATACAGGTCATGGTGAGCTAGCCTTTATCTGGCCATTTGGTCCTGGTACTTTGTTTAATTTAGCATTAAGAAGATGGGTGGTTGACCTGAAATGGTGCTGGTGGCATGTACTCCAGTATTTGATCAAAGAAATATGGTCCAGAAAGGTGTTCACAGAGTCTGTGTCTTTTTCAGAGGTGGCATGTAATAACTTTCCAGGATTAATGCATGCCTCACCAATAATTTCGCTGGAAATATAAGTTGGTTACTGCTGTAAGTTAATTCTGATAATATTTTCCCCCAAATAATTAATATTTCATGTGAGCTAATGCTTTTCCTGCACATAATAAGACAAGGAAGGAGGATCTGTCCCAGATAACCTGCTCTTTGGTGGGGGTACAAATGCAGCAGTATTCTGATGCCACTGGCCATCATCAGAGTCGGTCACCCTTAGCATATAAAGAGGGAGGATTTTTAGGAAAAGGTTCAATCTTCTTAAATCTACAATTCAAACCCAGTTTGAAAATACTACATAAAATAGTTTTTTTTTTTAATAATGTACATATTCACAGTCCAGGCAACCTTACCCAGTGTTGAAACTCACTCCTGATGATGTTCAGTCAATTTATTAAATACCCACACTCTAACAATGTGACAAAAGACATCTGACTTGATTTACTTTCCTGAGCTTAAACTTTCCTGCTGTGTTTAATTGATGAAGACTAAACCACGCAACATTCAGCTGAGAACAGTTAGTAACAAAATATATATTCTGACTTGTTTAAGGGTGTTGCCTTGTATGGTGCCCAAAAACAATTGTCCCCACTGGCCTGCACTCACACTGCACTTAACCTTCAGGGCCTGAGAACGCTTATGTCATTATGATGTGGCCTTTTTTTTTTTTTTTTTAAAGAAAACAGCATAGCACAATGAACTCCATCATCATAACATAAGCTAAAGTTAGGGCTAGCTTTTACTTGACTTTTTATTCTTTCTTTTTTTTGACTATCGGTATAAATGCTTATTTTTTATTATTTGTTTCTTGATTGTGTTTTTTTAAGTAAAGTAATTTGAGAACCTACTTTTAAAGGCAATATATACAATAAAGTCTATTATTATTATGGCCAGAGGTGGGTAGTAACATGTTATATTTACTTTGTTACATTTACTTAAGTAACTTTTTGAAAAAAAAATGACTTTTAAGAGCAAGTTTTACTGGCCATATTATACCCTTACTCAAGTTCATTTTTAATCACAGAAATTTACTTTTACTTTACTATATTTGATGGCATTCCTCCGTTGCTGTTAAATGTTAATGAATATATGTAGATTTAATATCAAATATAATGAGGTTGCGAGTCTCGCGATAGGTTGTTGTTAACTCCCACCGGCAGAGGGCACTGTGGCGTCAACATGCATGCATGGCTTTAGAGATCATGCGTGCACGAGACTTTTGTATATGGACACGTGCCTTTGTTTGTTTTGGTTTTCGCCTTGTTTAAGCATAGGTTGATGTTCGAGGATATGTCTTTAATTTGCCCCAGCTGTCTGTGTTTCAGCTTGATTATGTTGGTTATTTAATCCCCCGTGTTGCTGTGCACTTTGCACAGTATTTACGTTGAATGAGTATTTGAACCACGGTTTTTAGTTTTATGTTTTACCTAGTTAATCTCATCCAGTATAGACTGCATTTCCTGTGATTTGTCTGCTGTTCAGTAAATAAAGATGTTGATCTGCATCTGCTCCCGCCTATACTCCCGTGTCATTACAGTTGTAGTGGTCTGAATGTGTATGCAACAATCTCTCACCTTTTTAGCAGGCTCAATCCTGGAAGGTAATAGCCAAAGAGGGGGAAGAAGCGAGCATGTCAACAGAGGCAGGACACCCATATGCATGCACACAGGCACACACACACACACACACACACACACACACACACACACATACTAACATACACAAACACTCACTCTTCTCTTCATCACTCAATTTCTCTTCTGGTCTGTTCCACAGTCTGTTCTTTTGTTCTCTGTTGTCTTGTTTAACTGCAGATGCTGACAAGTTTGTGTTGTGAAAACAAAGACAGTTAACTGTTGGGAAAATGTTTGTGTTTTTTTTTTTTTTTTTGGGGGGGGTTTGTGTTGAAAATGACTGGTTCTGTGTTATTGTAATGAGACATGCTGTTTCATCTTGAGCCTAGGTTTTATATTAAATAAACAGAACAGACAGATATTTCAAGGAGAGGTTTAACTTACAGTTCTCTATTTAGTCTGAGATTTATGATTTTCCTTTCATTTGAATCAAATCCGAAGTAACTAGTAACTTGCTACTTGAGTAGACTTCTCATTGGATACTTTATTACTCTTACTGAAGTACAGTGCTGTGAAAAAGTATTTGCCCCATCCTGATTTCTTCTGTTTTTCTGTAATGTTATTTATTGAAGCAAAAAAGTTATCCAATACCAACTGGGCCTGTGTGAAAATTTATTTGCCCCGTAGTTACTAATTCCCCAAATCTATGAAACTGAATTCATAATGGGGTTCAGCTGGACTAGACACAAAAAAGGCCTGATTACTGCAAACCATGTTCAGTCAAATCAACACTTAAATACAACTTTTTCAAAATCATGAAGTTAAAAGTTCTTACCCTGTAACACACTATGCACACTATCCAGAAATGATGAGGAAGAAGATGATTGAAATACCTCAGTCTGGGAAGGGTTATAAAGCTATGTCAAAGTCTATATTGTGTGTTTACTCAGGTTGCCTCTGTTTTATGTTGTTTTTCATTTGAAGGTCTAAAATTATTTAGTATGAGATATACACAAAAATAGAAGAAATAGCAATATTTTTTCACAGTACTATATATATATATATATATATATATATATATATATATATATATATATATATATATATATATATATATATATAATATGTTACGAAACGGTAATGTGAGGCATGGCGCGGAGAAACTGAGCGAGGTCTCCCTCGGGGGAGCAGAAAAGCCAAACGCGGGCCTCGTCGGTGCAGGAGCGGAGAGCGGCGGTTTTAGAGGGGCAGGCAAACAGTGGGTGCCCTCTTGCAGATGTTAGTTGAAGAGAGAACTCCTAAAGAGGTTGAGTGGAGAACTCCTGGATGATGCTGGTTGAAAAGAACTCCTTAAGATTTGGTTTGAAGAAGACTCTTGCAGTTGTTGTTAGTTGATGAGGAGTACCTTTTGAAAAATGTTGGTAGAAGAGAATTCATTGTTTCTATGGAGTCCAAAGGTTTTAACTCTTCCTAGCTGGGTGGAACCTGAAAGGTTTTACTCCAACCAGCATGAAGTTAGGGCGGGGTGTAGCTATGTTCTCCGCCCATGACTTTACTCAGTCCATTGTCTTGGTGGTCACATAATTTCAAGCCTTCTCTTTTTTCCCTTTGTAGAGTGTGAATCAAACTTTTAGACCCAACTGTTGGTACCTATACCCAACAATGTGCTACCCAATTTGACTTACTTTCATCTTTCAGCAAATCACACAAGGAACACACACCTACCAAAGATGACATATGTTGGCTGCTGTTAACACATGACTAATAATTAATCATGCACCTATATCCATATTAATAATACTGATGCATGTTAAACAATCAAATGTCTAAATGCATCTTTGAGGTTACAACCATGATAATTGCAGGGTAACACAGAAGAAAATGGGCAATTTCAGTTGTTATTTTATTATTCTTGCAGTCCTTGGTCTTTTAGAATATATGAGGTGTCCTGATTCAGTTCGTGTAACAAAGGTGTGATAAGCACCGTGATTAAAGAAAGTCAACTTGGTAAGAGCCATGAGCTGTAATTGGCTTGATGCCCCAAACTCTGCATACAGGGTCTCATGAATTAAGGCTCATGTGAAGGGGTGATCTTATGCTCATGATCTTGTAAGGTCCTATACTGTTGTTCTTTGTTTATTTGTCCATGCCCTTGTTTTATGTTTTAGTAACCAACAAGTAACCTGGTGGCATCACAGCAACACCCACATAAACCTATTGCCATATCATTTCTCACTCATGCATCAACATACAACAATAGTGCACCACTGATAAACATAGCAAGAGATCATCAAAAACACGACACAAATCAAATTCCTGACTGTGAACATCCATGGTATTGGCTCTCAGGTTAAAAAAAACAAAGTACTATAGCTATAGCGTCTCACTACACTTAACGCTATATATGCTTACTTTGAGAAACACATCTCTCAGAATCAGATAGTCACAAACTACACACTCAAACAATTAAACCAGATTTACTCTGCCCAGTACAGAACCAAACAAAGAGGTGTAGCAATTTTGATAAACAGTTGCGTGAGCTTCATGCTGGGGGACCGGTATCTGAAGTCTGTGTGAAATCATGCCTATTTATAGGCCTGCCATGGTCAGATGACATGGTATTTGTGCATCACATGATTATAAAATGACGCCTGTAACCACATCATAAGCCTCTATTATCTGAAGCGAAGATGCAATTCACAGTCATGCCCCAGTATGACAAAGCTACGCTAATTCTTGTTATCTTCTCAGGGAATAGGGTTACATGCGTAAGCCAGACTTTCCCTTTCAAAGGGAACTCAGTGTTGCGTGAGCTTTACGCTATGGGAATGAGAATACCCACTCTATCATATGGAGGGTATGGCCTGTTCAAAAAGATCTGAGCCCGAGGGTCACTGCAAGACACTAGAGCCTGGGGTGGAATGCATGTCCAAACTGTAATATGGAATGAATGTGTGTGTCATAGACCACCCTGCCTCAGCAAACACATCCTGTAAGAATGACCCTTTGGATAAAGCCTTTGAGGAGGTCACCTCCCTAGTGGAATAAGCATTTATGCCCAGAGACGAGGCGAGATCGTGTGCCTTATAAGTGAAAAAATTTGCTTCCACTATCCAATTAGAAATGCTTCGACACAGCATCGCCTCTACTGTCCCCACCGAAGCAGACCAGCAACTGCTCTGACTTATGCCACTGGCCAGAGCGGTGGACATAAGTACAGAGAGCCCTTACTGGACACAGTAGGTGCAATTTCTCATGTACACCGCTACTGACTCAAAAGCACAAGAAAAGTCACTCAAAATCATATAAATAAGCCACAGAAGTTTTTGGATTCCGTTCTCTGGTGTGATGAAACAAAACTGGAACTTTTCGGCATGATGGATCAGCGAGAAAAAAGAATGAAGAAAGAACACTCTGTCCACAGTCAAGCATGGTGGTGGCTCGGTGATGCTCTGGGGCTGCTTTGCGTACTCTGACACTAGAAACCTGCAGAGTGTAGAAGGCAAGATGGACTCATTGAAGTATCAGGAAATCCTAGGAGAAAACATCATGCTGTCTGTGAGGAAGCTGAAGCTTGGGCATCATTGGACCTTCCAACAGGACAATGATACCAAGCATACCTCAAATTCCATCGAAGCTTGGTTGCAGAAGAAGTCCTGGGAGATTCTACAGGGTCATCACAGTCACCTGACTTGAACTCCATCGAAAATCTCTGGTAGAATTTGAAGAAGGTGGTTGCAGCACGCTAACACAAGAATATTACTGAACTGGAGGCCATTGCTCATGAGGAATGGGCTAAGATTCCTCAAGAACTCTGCCAGAAGCTAACAGAAACATCTGCAGCAGGTCATTGCAGCAAAAGGGTGCTCTACTAAGTATTAAAGTTGCTTGCCATGAAGGGGTTGAATAATTTTGAAAATAATTTTGCCTTTTTGCCTGCTTTTTTTATTCATGTGTTTGATTCGCCTAGTTCACTCTGTTTGCTCATTGCATGACCCTCGCCTGTGTTTTGACTCCAAGTTTGTTTAATGTTTTGGATACCACTGCCTTGAACTTTAGTATAACTTACGAACTGCACTTGCATCCGTCTCTACATGCACCTTCATACCTCCACCTGAGCCACAGCCGCCCTGGTGGTGGTGGCGGCCTTTTTCTTTGCCCTGGTTGCAAAGATTTTTCTTTGTTTTTATTTAAACAAATTCTTATTTATAAATATTAATTATTTAAATATGAAACCTACCATTATGCCCCTGGAAAACATAGAATAAGAAAAAAAAAAAAAAAACAGAGATAGACATGCCAGTACTGTCAGCAGTTTTTTTTCTAAACCTATTCATGCAGATCACTTTGCTGCTGTTGTTTTGTTGTTGTTGTTTGTACCTGTCGGAAATATTTGCTCACAAATTTAGCTGGTTCCATTTCCCAAAACAAACTAAGAGCCTAATGTAAACCACCAGAGAGTTACTAAGGATGAATGATTGAATTAAAGAATGGATGCTATAAATGCCTAAGTATCTGTATTTGTATCTGTTTAGAACACATTATGAAAAATAATTGAGAGACAATTGAGAGATAAACAGAGAAAAAGAGACAAAGAGAGAGTTGGCATCATTTACATCCCTGCACGCTGTACCAGGATGTTGGTGTGTGTTGTGTGATTTCAGAAGGCAGTAGTCATTCCTCAAATTACAGCCTTGTGACTCCATGTATTGCCTTGGCCCTAGTTTCCCCCTTTTGTCCCGCCCGCCCACACACAATTTTACATTTTTTTTAGTACATCTGGGTGACTAGGAGCAGGAAATTGTTGAACCATGACTTCCTGTTTCACAGGGGATTTAAATATGAGGTAGCACATATGCCAAATTCCCTTAGTCATTCATAACAATGGGTATGACCAAGAAATATAGCTGTAATGTGTGGCAAAAGGTTGTTGAGTTGTTTGATATCCATGAGAGCAGAGTATTTTTTGTGAATTTCTTTAACAAATGATTAAAAAGCAAAGACAATTTTGCACAGCTTTCTTTGCTCATATTTACTAAGGGTGCCAATATTAGTGGAGGGCACTGTGTTGCTGTCACACACACACACACACACACACACACACACACACACACACACACACACACACACACACACACACACAGGTAATTTATAATTTCAACCATTTCAAAAAATAACTGCATAATTCAGGAGTGGTAAACCTGATAGATGTCCATCTCATGTGCAGAAATGCCCACACCTTCTCACACACAGTCACGCAGTCAGAGTCACACACTGACAAACTTATTTCAGTGATTCAGAGTTTCCCAGTTACCATGGCAACTATCACAGAATCAATTTTGACTTTGGAGTAATGAAGAGAAGAGAAGAGAATGAGGAAAAAATACAAGAATAAGAGAATAGAAAGGGTCAAATAAAATTAGAGAAGAGAATGTTTCATAGAAAGGAGGGGGAGAATACCAGAAGTAAAAATAAAGGAAAACAGAAAAGATAAAATAAAGAGGAGGAGAAGAAAAGGAGAGAAGAGTTGATGGCACTCTCTGAGCCATCAGAATATGACACAAGGTCATATTGTCCACTCTGGACAGTGGTCAAAAGTTAATTATTAGAGGTCAAGCCATGAAGGGGTGAAGACCCCTATTGTTTTCGTTAGTTTTCTTCTTCTTCTACTTCTTCTTCTTCATCTTCTCCCACTCTTGAGTCTATGGCAGCACATAGAACCACTTGTGGGAAAATTATTAAATTTGAGATCTGAAATGTTAATGCAGCAAATTTGGCAATAATTGGCTTAACAACAGTATTTCTGCTTGCAGCTATATTTATTATTATTATTATTATTATTATTATTATTATTATTATACCTATTGTTTTTGTTTGTTTTCTCTTCTTCTTCTTCTTCTTCCTCTTCTTCTTCTTCTTCTTCTTCTTCTTCTTCTTCTTCTTATTATTATTATTATTATTATTATTATTATTACACTATTGAGTCTATGGCAGCCCTTAGAACTGCTTGTGGAAAAATTATTAAATCTGGCACACAGATAGAGGACAGTCTGACCTGTTAATAAAGTAAATTTGGAGTCTTTAACTCAAACCATCTAGTGCCACCAACTGTCCAAATTTGCACTCATGTTTATGCTAATAACTTTTGAAACGTAAGGGGTAGCAAAAAAATTATTTTTTTTCCCTCTTATTCCTTGGCTCAAGATGATTCGAGTGTGTACCGTGGATTCTATGGATATCATGTTTTTTTATGATTAAAAGTTATTTTTTTCTAATTCCACATACACTGTTTATCGGGCTATGTCACAAAGCGTCTTTTGCTGCTCATGCTGCCTATAACTGACTTGACCCCACTATTGCTGCTTGCAGCTATATTTATTATTATTATTATTATTATTATTATTATTATTATTAATATTATTATGTATTATTGTTATTAGGGGACTTGGTATGTGTCATCACCATTAGGCCCTGAGGTTACCTGCAGAGTTTTGGCACACTGCCCCCTACTGGTCAGGAGATAGCAAAAGCGGCTTTTTTGGCTTATAACTCTTGAAAGTTTTCCTGCATGATAACCATCATGCCCAGATGCTACCTGAGAGGTTTCAGAACAGCATCACATACTGGACAAAATGTCTAAGAAGTAGGTATTTTTAGTTATTTTTAAAATAACTGTTTTTTTTTTTTATGATCGAAAGTTTATGTTTTCTAACTCCTCACACACTGTTCATTGGACTCTAATGAAAAATATGTCACAAAGCTCATTGTGCCGATACTTGGCTTGACCCTGGTATTGCTGCTTGAAGCTATATTTATTATTATTATTATTATTATTATTATTATTATTATTAATAATAATAATAATAATAATAATAATAATAATAATAATAATAGTAATAATAATACTATTTTGGGGGATGACACTGCAGTCAACCTGAAACACAGCTTGTCTAGCTGTCTATGTTCATCTAAACACATTAGGGTGAAAGAGAAAATACACGCAGCTGCATATCAGAGGGAGCTGACTGGAAAAAAACACAGAGCACAGAAGAGAATATCATCTTTAATTGAGACAGATGGCCATGGTACTGATCATGGGATAAACAGAATCACTGCTGCACAAAATGAGCATTAACTATCACTAATCACTTTCTTATTATCTGCAACCATGAGAATGAATGATTCTATTCCAAAAATGTGATTGGTTTACTCAACCCAGTTTATAAAAGTTGTTTATGAACTTATTAGGGCACTAACACACTGTGCCATGTATTAATATATAGCAATGATTGTGTGATAATCTAAAAATCTAATTTGCACAATTATCCCAAACTGAAATGTCTCAATCAGACAAGATAGGTTTGGTGTCCAAGAAAAATGTGCTTTTTTAGCTTTGCTCTAGGGGCATGAGCCTAATGTTGCTAAGAAGTAAAGGAAGCTTATAACATCCAGTTTAACATATGCAACTGTCTAAATCATCACACCATAGTCTAAAATCATGTACAGAATTGCTTATGTGATTACTAACACAGTATGACACAGTGACTCTCTAAAAATGGACAAAAAGACATCAAAGACCTACAAACAGTAAAAGTAGCCATCTTGAAGCCAGACCCATGTTCTTCCTCTAGCACATAGTTTGGTCTCACTTTCCAGAAGTACCAGACTTAGGTGGGACACTTGTGTGTTATATGCGTGATGTGATCTGGAGGGTACTATAGTTTAAATGCTAACCTAAAATCTATATTATCCTTGTTGCTCCAGTACACTAAGGAAAAAAAGAAAAAAAAAAAAAGAAAAAAAAAACTTTAGAGACAAACATGTGTCATCTGAGCAAAAACATTTGCGATAAGGGGGGAAACTGTGTACATTTCGGTCTTAGATTATATGAGTCATTTTTTAAACTCAATTTAATCATCACCAAACAACAGACTTATTATTAGCCAAACAGATCTGAGTCATACATTTTGATATAAAGTCTTTACACCCACATGCCTGACTCTGAACTTCATGTACAAGCTGATGAGTAAATAAAGTGTGAAGGAGGAGGGGAAACTCCAAACTAAAACATTAAATCGTGCAGAATGTGGGGTTTACTTTGTTGCACTGTCTTTCTACATCCATGTCAGACTGCATGGCATGTCATTTAGACAACCTGTTAGATGTTTCAATTAGATTTTCTCAACTTATTTTTGGGGTGGGGTTTTATCTATTACCACGTGAATAATAATTTGATACCATCAGTTAAGCAGCAAACCATTATTTGTATGACTTTTAAAAGTCTAAGCAATTACATGATTCTTGATAATTTTTACTAGCTGTGTAATTATTAGCATCGGGAAAAAAAAAGAGTTAATGAGCTCAACCCATAAGCCAATAATCTTTGGATTTTATAACATTGAACAAGGGGCTTTTTTAGTAAATGAATAAATCTCACATGCATATTAAAATGAAGTCTTTACACCCACATGCCTGACTCATGAAGTTCCTGACGGGCTTGTTAATGAGCTGATGGAGTGAATCAGGTGTGTGGGAGAAGGGAAAACACTAAAATATGCAGAACATGAAGGAATATTGAATACTGTAAATTACTGCTTCTTTCTGCTAGTCATTTGGCAGACTTTGTCTGCCTTGCATTAGGAACATTTAAAATACCCCACTGTGAGTGTGTGTAAACACTGTCATGACTTTTAAGACTCTCCCCCTTGAAACATTCAATAATATTCCATTTTCCGTTTTTGTGACTGATTTTGGCACCCAGTGTTTGGCTTGTTTTTAGCTCTATTAGTTGCCTTGTGTTGCTTATAAATCTCGCATCAATGTGCTATCAGATCTGCTGTTGGTTGCCAATTAAGCTAATGCAACTCACTTGTGCAGTCATTTTTTTTTTTATTTAGTCTACTTTTTTTACATGCATCTAGCATATTTTGATAATGCAACGATATTGTAACAACTCACAGCAGTGGAGAACATAGTGACAGACAGAGGCTGTAGATGTTTTAGGATGAAGTGTGGTAATGGTCGCTAGAGGCCCACCGTCAAAATACCCCCCTCAGCTCTGAGCCTAATGCTGGTAACAGAATCCCTACTTCTGTAAGAGCCTGTCTGCATTGCTGTGGTGGACCCCTGCTCGATGTTGTTCCTAGAACCCTGCAACGACAGAAATCATTGGATTATTTAGATGTTACTATCTTTTGCCTTTGCCATCCACTGAAGAGAGGCATGGTCTGTAACCAGGGTGAGTTGTCTGCCTGAGAGGTAGTATCTTAATTCCTAAATTGCCCACTTTATGTCCAGGGCCTCTCATTCCATGGTGGCATACCGCCATTCTCTGGGGGTCAGTTTTCTACTCACTTACAGAACCTGGTGTTTTTTCCCATCAAAGGTCTGGGAGAGTATGGCACCCAGGCCCATCTCTGAAGTGTCTGTGTGAATGGTAAGGGACGATCAAAAACTAGGTTCATTAGCACTGGTAAGCTTGTGAGCACTTGCTTCATAGTCTGGAACACCTCAGACCATTGCATCTGGTCTCATTGTCCCAATTTTGTGAGGTCAGAAAGGAGGGAAGCTAGAAATGAGAAGTTAGGAACAAACCTTCTGTAATACCCTGCCAATCCCAAGAAGGCACATACCTGTCACTTGGAAGTGGGTCATGGGTATTCTGTGATTACTTCAATCTTCTTTTCCTGAGGTTTCAGCAGGCCCCAGCCAATGCAGTATCTGTGGTACTGTACTTCAGTCAGCCACAGGTAACACTTTCATAGGTTTTCTGTTAGTCCAACCCTTCGGAGTTTGACTCAGTAAGGCCACTCTCGAACCACCACTCACAGTGGGGTATTGATTTTGTGCTTCACCACATGTGTCAGACCTGGTTCCATTGAGAACACATCTGTGAACTGATCCACAAACTCCCCTGTTTTTTCCTGATCTGAGGAGGTGAGGGTTTCTCCCTTTTGGACCAAGGTACACCCTGACAGTTCTGGTGAGACACGAACAAAGGCTGACAAGGTGGGGGCAGGTTCAATACACTTGTCTAATTGTTGATGCGGTATAGTTGTGTTGTGTTTTTTTCTTACCCGGCTGTTGAAGGTGGTTGTTCACTGGGCAAACCCATTTAAGGACCATGTTTGTTCACTGGACCATTTGAGGCCCTGCCAGAAGGCCAGGAACTTGCAGTTTGCACTGGGCAGTAGAAAGAGCACCCGGTTGGAACTGGCTGGAACTCACAGGGTTGGGCTGGCTGGTTGTAGGCCTTTTCTGTTCCACCTGTGCTTCCTTCATGTGCTGCTTTATGATGTGAGCTACCTGGTAATCCACTCCTGAATATTCTGGACATATTTAATCAAAGATCGATACTATGCTTCATTGGCCACATCTCATAGTCCTTGTGGTCTCCTTGAATGGGGTGAAGCCTATAGATGCTTGTGGTGTTTTGTGCACTGCAAACAGGACATAGGGCAGGAGGCAGTCCCAGTTCCCCCTTCCTCATCCACCACCCACCACAACATCCTCTTCAGTGTTTGGTTGAACCTTTTGTCCAGGCCACCTGTTTGTGAGTGGTAGACACCCTGATTTGTTTATCCTGCAGCAAGCAATAGAGATAAGACATCAATTTGGAGACAAAGGGCATATTTTGGTCAGTTAAGAGGTCCTTGATCCCTACTTGGCTTAACCACTGGGTGCCAGGTGGCATACTGTACAATGACTAATTTGTCTTTATGTCCCCAGTCAGATTTTGGAAGCAGCTTCATGAGGTACATTCCCGCACTTTCAAAGGGCATGTCAATGATGGGAAACAGAGTGAGTGGGCAGGTACAGGCTTCTTGGGGGATGTAGGCTGGTACTGAAGGCACTGCTAGCAGAAGTACCCCCACCAGTCTCTTCCTATAAGTGGAGAGACACGGTGTTCAGACACCAACCCAACTAATAATGACCTCTCCGATTCTCAACCCATACCTAGGTGGTGCGAACCTCTCGGGCATCCCAGTGTAATCTGGAGACTGAAATGCTCCTGCATGCCTTACCGAGCCAAGGTGACCCTACTTCCAGAACCTAGCAGGCCTGGGATGTGCATGCTATCTAGTTTGATGGTGAAGGTGAGGACTTTGGGCTGACAGCAAGTGTGGACCACGCTGCCAGCTAGCCAGGGTCTGTTGGCATGAAGGGAGGACTGGTTTGGTTGGCATGGATTTGTCTGGTGGTGTGGTATAGTTGGGGCAGCTACTGGTGTCAGTGTGAGCCATCCTGACAGGGGCTGGGAAAGACCCCTCTCCACTCCCTGCTGCCAATTGCCAGGGTGGCCAGAGAGCACTCGTGCCATCTCCTTAAGGGTGTTGGGAGATTGCATGCTGACAGCCTTGTGCTCTTCTGGTGGTAGGGACCTCAAGAACGTGTCTATGGCCACCTGCTCAGTGACCTTGGTTGCTGTCCACTGCTCTAGCCACAGCAAGGTGTCCATACGATTTCTTAGGGTGGTCCCAGACTTGTAGGTCCATTTGTGGAACAATTGTGTTGTCCTTTTTCCTTTTTGTTATTTTTCTATTTGTGTACTATGCTGAAGTGGTTATCCATAAAGAGCATTACTGAACCAAAATGATCCTTTAAAACTTTCACTAACTGGGAAGAAACAAGTCCACCATGATGCTAGGAAGAACAGAGAATGATATGTGTTTGTCAAGAAATAGGCAGTACAATTAAGAACATAGAAATCTTTGAAGAAATCTTACTCAAAAAAATAACTGGAGCACACTAAATAGTTAATCAGTGAGCCATTAACTAAGTTTTTAAACTGAAAATATGTATATGTATGATAATAGTAAGGGTCAAGAAATAAATTGAGTGCGTCAGAAGCAAGAGATAATGTGTGTAACCTGTTGGGTAATAGTTATACATTTACAATATGGAGATAAGACTCAAATTACACCTGAATACATAACTAACTATCATCAATTTGCTGGCAGCAAAGAACTTTTCAGGAACTGACACAGAAATGCTGTTCATGTAAAAAAAAATAATTCTTACTCTCTTCCCAGGAAAACTGTATATAAGAGCAGGCACACAAATCAAATGTGTCCTTCCAAATGGCCATGACTGGTAAATCTCCTCCAGTGTAGAGTACAGTATGCTAAAACTATTCATAGAGAGTTTTAAATAAAATACATAAGATGGGTGTTTCTAGGAGCATAGCGAGTTGAGAAGTCAGGTTTCTGTAGGTGCTGTTTGAATATCATATCATGTGTGTGCTGTTTGTCTTTCACCCTCTGTCACTCCCTCTCACTCCTTTCTGGCTCTTTTCTCAGTCTTTCTCCCACTCTCTGTGGCTTCACCGGCTGGTGTAATGCGAGCGTTTATTAGCTGCTGCTTGGCGCAGGCACCCACATGGATTTAAAAATAGCTGCCTGTTCGCTCCTGCTGTCAGGCATGATGAGCTATAAAGTGTTCTATTGTACAGAAAGAGGGAGAACTAAAATGATGGTTAGGCCTACGATGGAGAATAATGGAAAAGGAGAAAATAGGAAAGCCGAAAATCTTCTGACACTCATTCAATTAGATGGCAATGGTTATCTCAACCACAAAAACAGACCCATTTATAATATGCGACATAGCACTTAGCAAAATAGCATAGTAGTTATAACATGACAACTCAGGTGACATTCAGAGAGAAGGAAAGGAAATCACAGTCTGCTTCTGGAAATGATCATTTACTGTATGTTTTTTTTTTTTTTTTAATGCATGGAGAGAAAGAAAACCATAGGCAGACCCAGTATAAATAGGGAGAGAGTGAGGATTATAATTGAACTTCCATTTTTATTTACCAAACTAGCCATCTATTTATCTTTTTTTTTTTTTCAGTGGTGGGATTGGCTTGTGGTAGTGTACCTTTTTTTAATTGACAATTTGTAATAGAAACTTAAACTTCTGAACATAAGGAATAATGATTCTAGTTGCAAGGAGAAACAAGAAACAAGCAAGCATTTGAAAAAGTGAGCTTTCAGACTTTGTCTTTCAAATGTCAAGGACTTGTGCGGTAGAAAGATAGAAAGATATCTTTGTAAATAAGAGATTGGTTATTCTATTTTAATAGTTAAATCCAAATAAAATATAAATTAACATATGAATTAACATAATGCAACATAATATAACATATAAATTATGTAATATAAATTAACATAAATTACTTTTAAGTGCATAACTATATATATAACTAAGTATCTGATGGTTATCAAAGCATCACAAATGTGTACAGATCAGGCTGGAGTACACCTAACATGCTTAAACTAAAACAATGTTTGAATATGTTGTTAAATACAGCCAACAGCCATTCAAAAAAATAACAAATGTCAGATATATTACTGCACAATATTTTCAGTTACAGGGGATTACAAAATGAGGATTACACGTCCCAGTGCACTACACCATGTACTCTAACTGTATTCACTTCCAGTTGTTATTTTCTATTTTTATTAATTGGCAACAGCAGGGGGACAGCAAAAGCAACAGAAAAAGAAAAAAAAAAAACTGTCTGACCCACAACGTGAGTACCTCCTTGCTTCTACATAATTCAAACAGTGCCATTTATGCAAACAGAAATAAGATTAGGCAGCTGGGAGCTGGAACTTAAGAAAGTGCAATATATTTCTCATATATTTGCAAATATATAAGAAATACATCGCACTTTCCTAAGTACCAGCACTTTTTTCCACTTGACCTCTGTATTATGAGATATTTGTAGATCAGTCTGTTGGGAGGTTGATCTGATACTGTTCAATGCTTTTAGTGAAGCAGAGTGAGTTTGCTGGTTTAATTTTTGTTTTATTTTCCATAAAATCAATGTTTGAGGAGATGGTGCATGCAGGTTGCAGCAGCCAAAACATCCACATTGTATGAATATAAACCACTCAAGAAAGCATAGTTAGTGCATTAGGAGATCTACAGTGTTTGGGTGCCAGGTGTTGGGTTTCAGACCAAAACATCTGTGAGGTTTGAGTAATAACAATTGAGTAAAACAGTGGTTTATTAGTTGCAGTTTTGCAAATGCATCATGGTTTAATTCTGAATTACATTCAGTCTGACAGTTTTAAAAGAGTGTGTCTGTGACAGGGTTTATAAGAGTGCACTACATAAGAACCTTGCTGTACCCTTATGGAAATGGCACATATATTTCATAAGGGATCATTTTGATCATTTTTCACACAGAATTATGTAGAGTAATATGTGATCACATATGAAAGTGCTTCCAACATGTTATCTCCTGAAACTGCACTTGTGAAATTAAGAAAACCAATGTGACATCATGTGAAAAGTGATCACATACAGTGGTGCTTGCAAGTTTGTAAACTCTTTAGAATTTTCTATATATCTGCATAAATATGATAAAGAGAAACCAATAAAGCAGATAAAGAGAAACCAATTAAACAAATAAAACAAAAAAATTTACTTGGCCATTTATTTATTGAAGAAAATGATCCAATTTTACATATCTGTGAGTGGCAAAGTATGTGAACCTCTAGGATTAGCAGTTAATTTGAAGATGAAATTACAATCAGGTGTTTTCAATCAAGCGAATGACAATCAGGTGTGAGTCAGTGCCCAATTGTATTTTAAGAACAGGAATCTATCAAAGTCTGATCTTCACAACACATGTTCATGGAAGTGTATCATGGCATGAACAAAGGAGATTTCTGAGAATGTCAGAAAAAGAGTTATTGATGCGATTCATGCTGGAAAAGGTTACAAAACCATCTCTAAACAGTTTGGACTCAACGAATCCACAGTCAGACAGATAGTGTACAAATGGAGGAAATTTAAACCTATTCTTACTCTCTGACGTGTAATAGTCTGCAAGGTCACAAAGGAGCCAGAGTAACTTCTAAGCAGCTAGAGGGCTTTCTCACATTGGCTAATGTTAATGTTCATGAGTTAAGTATCAGGAGAACAATGAACAACAATGGTATGCATGGCAGGGTTACAAGGAGAAAGCCACTGCTTTCCAAAAAGAACACTGATACCCTTCTGCAGTTTGCTAAAGATCACATGGACAAGGCAAAAGTCTATTGGGAAAATGTTTTCTGGACATATGAGTCCAAATAAAATTTGTGGTTTGAATGAGAAGCTTTAAGTTTAGAGAAAGGAAAACCAGCATAAGAACCTTATCCCATCTGTATAATATGGTGGTGATGGTATCATGGTTTGGGCCTGTTTTGCTCCATCTGGGCCAGAATGGCTTTCCATCATTGATGGAATAATGATTTCTGCATTATACCACCAAATTCTAAAGGAAAATGTCAGGACATCTGTCCATGAACTGAATCTCAAGAGAAAGTGGGGCATGCAGCAAGACAACAACCCTAAGCACACAAGTCATTCTACCAAAGAATGGTTAAAGAATAATAAAGTTAATGTTTTGGAATGGCCAAGTCAGTGTCCCGACCTTAATCCAATAGAAATGTTGTGGAAGGACCTGAAGCAAGCAGTTCATGTTAGGAAACCCACCAACAACCCAGAGTTGAAGTTGTTCAGTACTGATCAATAGGCTAAAATTCCTCCAAGCTGATGTGCAGGACTGATCAACAGTTACCAGAAATGTTTGCCATTATTGCTGCACAAGGGGGTCACACCAGATACTGAAAGCAAAGGTTCACATACTTTTGCCATTCACAGATATGTAATATTGGATCATTTTCCTCAATAAATAAATGACCAAGTATAATATTTTTGTCTCATTTGTTTAAGTGAGTTCTCTTTATCTACTTTTAGGACTTGTGTGAAAATCTGATGATGTTTTATGCCATATTTATGCAGAAATATGGCCTTCTAAAGGGTTCACAAATTTTCTATCACTGCTGTATTTGAATTACATGTGAAAAATTAACTCTCCAAAGGCTGAACCCTTGATGAAATATTTAAAAATTAACTTTTTTTTTCTCTTTCCCATATTCCATATTTACATATTTTCACATTCCACCTGTAATTTAGAGGAGGGTGGTTTTAAACAATGTTACTTTGTTTTAATGTTATCATTTGTATCTCATTTTAGATGTTCCATTGGTATTAAGCAAGAAGTTTATTTTTCATCTCAGGTTTTACAAGGCATCATGGGACATCGACATATTGTGCATACATTTTATCCAGCTTAAACTTTATACCCTATAAGCAAGGCTTTAGCCATACTATAATGAAAACAATCATGCCAAGGAACCTTTGCACTGAATAAAAAATTTGACCACTGGGAATTACGGATACAGGCTCTCAGCCCTCTGGGCGGGTTACTGACAGCCTGATCCATGTTTTCCAATATATCTGTACGAGCACAGAGATTTGATAGAGGCATGAAGCATGTGCCTGCATGCTCCTGTGCTCTATGATATAAACTTCTCCTACACACTTTGTCTCATTATCTCTGAGTTTTTGTTTCCTGCGTTACATGGCAGAGAGCTGCAAGCAGGCATTTATACCATTGCTTTATCTCTTTGTTTGTTTCCGTTTGTGTCGCAGAGGGAGAGCAATGTGCCTGTGGGTGTTACTCAACTCCCAGATGAGAGCACGGTTGATGCTGAGAGTATATGTGGTCTAATAGATATCCAGAGTAGTGAATAAACAGTGTGTCTCTCTCAACATGCGCTATTCTGTTTCATGTCCTCTAATTTCAGGCACTCCAAATAAATGTATGTGAGTCATTTCTTATAAATTTGCAATCATAATAGAGTGACAAGGCTTAAAATTTCTTATGATGTCAAATAGTGTAAATGTGAACTATGTAAATGCATCCCCTTTACTGTTAATTTAAAAAAAAAAAAAAAAAAAAAACCTTTTTTTCCAGATTTCATCAAATGTACGTATTCAAAGGAAAATATTCCCATGTTTTATTTTTTATTTACCTAATTTTGGTGAATTATTCTTGTCTTATTTCTTAATTCATGTGCTTATCATTGAATTGCTTGATATAGGAAAACGAGTCTGATTGATGCATGTCATTCATGGCATATTTTACATATAAACTAGAATTATTAGCTACTGATAGTGATCCCTCTGTCTGTGGCAGTACAAAATTATGGCCTACATAATATTCAAATTAATTGAAATGCAAAATTTTTCAGTAATTCAATTTTTAGTTCTACAACCCCAATTCTGAAAAAGTTGGGACAGCATGGAAAATGCTAACAAAAACAAAGAGGAATGATTTGTAAATGTACTTTCACTTGTATTTAAACAAAAAATGTATAAAGACAAGGTATTTGATGTTTTACCTAATCATAGATGTTTTACCTGCATAGTATTTGAAGGTAAACTTTTATTTTGAAATTGATGCATGCAAAATATTCCAAAAAAGTTGGGACAGGGGCAATTTATTGCTAATAGCGATGTGACAAGTTGAAATAAGAAGATGATGTGAAACAGATGAGGCAACTGTTTAATCATAGTAAATACAGAGCATCCAAAAAATGCCTAGTCCTTCAAGAGCAAGGATGGGTCGAGGCTCCCCAATTTGTCAACAGATGCTTCAGTGAATAATCCAACACTTTGAGAACAACATTCCCCAAAGAGAAATCAGTAGAATTTTGGGCATTTCACCTACTACAGTGCAAAATATAATTAAAAGATTCAAAGAATCTGGTTAAATCTCAGTGCGTAAAGGGCAAGGTCGAAAACCTTATGAATGCGCATGATCTTAGATCCCTGAGACATCACTGTCTTAAAAATTATCATGAGTCTGTAATGGATATCTTGAAATGGGCTTGGGAATAGTTTGGTAAACCTTTTACAGTGAACACCATTTGCCGCTGCATCCACAGATGCAAGTTAAGGCTTTACTATGCAAAGCAGAAGCCATACATCAACACTGTCTAGAAGCGCCACCGACTTCTCTGGACTTGGTCTCATCTGAGATGGACAGTAGCACAATAAAATCGTGTTTTGTGATCCGATGAGTCAACATTTCAAATAGTTTTTGGACAAAACAGCCATTGTGTCCTCTGGGTCAGAGAAGAAAAGGACCATCCAAGCTGTCAGATCCGAAAGCCAGTGTCCGTCATGGTATGGGGGTGTATCTGTGCCCATGGCATGAGTAACTTGCACATGTGTGAGGGCACCACTAATGCAGAAAGATATGTACACATTTTGGAGCAACATACAGTGCATCCGGAACGTATTCACAGCACTCATTTTTTCGACATTTTGTTATGTTACAGCCTTATTCCAAAATGGATTAAATTCATTATTTTCCTCAAAATTCTACAAACAATACCCCATAATGACAACATGAAAGAAGTTTGTTTGAAATATTTGCAAATTTATTAAAAATAAAAAACAAAAAAAAGCACATGTACATAAGTATTCACAGCCTTTTCTCAATACTTTGTTGAAGCACTTTTGGCACCAATTACAGCCTCAAGTCTTTTTGAGTATGATGCTACAAGCTTGGCACATCTATTTTTGGGCAGTTTCTTCCATTCTTCTTTGCAGGACCTCTCAAGCTCCATCAGGTTGGATGGGGAGCGTCGGTGCACAGCCATTTTCAGATCTCTCCAGAAATGTTCAATCAGGTTTCAAGTCTGGGCTCGGCTGGGTGACTCAAGCACATTCACAGAGTTGTCCTGTAACCACTCCTGCTTAGGATCGCTGTCCTGTTGGAAGATGAACCTTAGTCCCAGTCTGAGGTCCAGAGTGCTCTGGAGCAGGTTTTTATCAAGGATGTCTTTGTACATTGCTGCATTCATTTTTCCCTCGATCCTGACTAGTCTCCCAGTTCCTGCCACTGAAAAACATCCCCACAGCATGATACTGCCACCACCATGCTTCACTGAAGGGATGGTATTGGCCAGGTGATGAGTGGTGCCTGGTTTCCTCCAGACATGACACTTGCCATTCAGGCCAAAGTGTTCAATCTTTGTCTTGGTCTTGGTCTGAGAGTCTTTCAGGTTCCTTTTGGCAAACTCCAGGCAGGCTGTCATGTGCCTTTTACTGAGGAGTGGCTTCCGTCTGACCACTCTATGATACAGGCCTTATTGGTGGAGTGCGGCAGAGATGGTTGTTCTTCTGGAAGGTTCTCCTCTCTCCACAGAGACTTGCCGGAGCTCTGTTAGAGTCACCATCGGGTTTTTGGTGACCTCCCTGACTAAGGCCCTTCTCCCCCGTTTGCTCAGTTTGGCCGGGCAGTCAGCTCTCGGAAGAGTCCTGCTGGTTCCAAACTTCTTCCATTTATGGATGATGGAGGTCACTGTGCTCATTTGGACCTTCAATACTGCAGAAATGTTTCTGTACCATTCCCCAGATCTGTGCCTTGATACAATCCTGTCTTGTAGGTCTACAAACAATTCCTTGGACTTCATGGCTTGGTTTGTGCTCTCACATGCATTGTTAACTGTGGGACCTTCTATAGATAGGTGTGTGCCTTTCCAATTCATGTCCAGTTAACCGAATTTACCACAGGTGGACTCCAATCAAGTTGTAGAAACATCTCGAGGATGATCAGTGGAAACAGGATGCACCTAAGCTCAATTTTGAGTGTCATGGGAAAGGCTGCGAATAATTATGTACATGTGCTTTTTTTTTATTTTTTATTTTTAATGAATTAACAAATATTTCAAACAAACTACTTTCACTTTGTCATTATGGGGCATTGTTTGTAGAATTTTGAGGAAAAATAATGAATTTAATGCATTTTGGAATAAGGCTGTAACATAACAAAATGTGGAAAAAGTGATGCGCTGTGAATACTTTCCAGATGCACTGTATGCGTCCATCCAGAGCAGGACAATGACAAACCACATTCTGCCCGGATTACAAGCACATAGTGAGTGCAGGTGCTAGCAGGCCTGTGTGCAGTCTTGTCCTGTCTTCTATTGAGAATATGCAGTGCATTATGAATTGCAAAATAAGGCAATGAAGTTGCGCAACTGAAGAAATGCATAATGGATAAATGGGGAAAATTCTGCTAAACTTAACCAACTAGAGTCTTCAATGCCCAAATGCTTAATAAATGTTATTAGAAGAAAAGGTGATGTTACACAGTGGTAAACAGTCAACTGTCCCTATTTTTTTTTTTTTTTTGGAGTGTGTTGTGGTCATCAGATTTGAAATGAGTGTACATTTTCAAAAATAAATTAAATTCACAATGTAAATCAAATAATGTGTTAATGTCTTTTCAATATAGTACCGTAACATGCTGGACTCGAAATGGAAGCAATTGTAGATTCAAGTCTTTATTACTCACACCAAGTCAATAAACAAAACGCGGTCAACATGAAGCGAAATACGAGGCCAAAACAGGAAACTAGATTCGAAGCATGGAATAAGAACAGGACACGAAAACCACAACTGCTTAACATCAAGGGAGCTAACACATACATGGCAAACTTGAATGTAAATAATACAGCAACAGGAGGGGTTTAAATAACTCACGTAATCAAACTTTAACTCAGGCAGCTGGAAACAATAACGACACACCCTCGAACATCTAGCAATAACTAAACAGGGAGGAGACGTAACAAACCAAAACAAACACACGTGTCCATTGTAAACAAAGTCACCATAGTTCATACGTAATCCAAGAGCATGTGCTTGCTCTGGTTCGTGTACGCGCGCGCTCTCCGGCTCTCCGTGCACGTCGCTGCCGGAACGCCATCTACAGGTGAGATTGTGAGAAGTAGAGGGTGAATTGCATTTTCAATTTTATTTAAATTTTTTTCCAGACTGTCCAAACTTTTTTAGAAATGGTCTTATAGATCAGAAGGAATTTTACTTCTCCTGTTATGACACAGGACTCAAGACAGCAAGTAATCGCAGGAGTACAGTCTTTATTTGCCACTTAATTCAACACACAAGGAGGCGGAAAACAAGTTGTAGACATAAAACTCGAACTCAAGCAAAGAACAGGAAACTTAAACATGGTGTGGAAACTCTACCACATTTAAGTAACAAACATTTCTCCTTTAACTAGAAATAAGGCAGGAAGCACCAAACTTAGAACCAGACCTTGACATGAAACACTCAATTAACTCAGGCATGAAACAATCCTCTAATTATGGCGGGAAACACTTCTCTAACTATGGCAGGGAACACATCCAACTATGGCATGAACACATCATGTAACTAGAACAAGAACACTCCTGTAACTTAGGCATGAATACTCATTAAACAAAAGACAGGAACACTCTTAACTATGGCAAGGCACTCAACTAGGCATGGCATAACCACTCTTAACCAAGGCATAAGCTAAGGAACAGGAAAACAGACAGAGCATGGCAACATCACAGCCTGGCACCATTATTCAGTTCGTCTTCTTCCCTGTTCGTCTTCTTCCCTGTTCGTCTTCTTCCCTGTTCGTCTTCTTCCCTGTTCGTCTTCTTCCCTGTTCGTCTTCTTCCCTGTTCGTCTTCTTCCCTGTTCGTCTTCTTCTCTACTTTAATGCCGCACAACATGTGCAGCAAACGAGGGGTTTAAATAACCAGTCAGCAATCTCTTAATTGCCGACAGCTGGCAGCACTTGACACAGTTTTAGCATCCATGCGCACTTCAAGCACGTGCATGTGTGCGCTTTGAAGCCGCTCGTGCACGTTGTTGCCACAGCGCCATCTGTCAGCGAGGTCATGACAGCTGCAGGCTTCTTGAAATCAACAGAAATAATACCTTTTAGAATTTGTAGGTTGTCCACATGAAATTTTCACCAGACATCAGTATTAACTCAAGAAATCTGCAAATATAAAGAATTAAAAAAAATTAAATCCATAAATGAAGTTATGTGTAATAAAATGGAATGACACAGGAAAAAAGCATTGAAGACAGTAAGAAAAAGCAGTTCTCAAGGCAAGGTAAGGCAAGGAACCAAGTGAAATTTGTAAGTAGTTAGAAAGTAATTATACCTCCTATCTGTGCAAATTAATATAATTTTGGTTAGCAAATTGATGGTCTATAAAAAGGCTTTTGGTTACCAATGTGTCAGAAGAATATTCAGAAGAGTAGCCCAAGAGCCAAAAACCACTTGGAAAGAGCTCCAGAAACAGTTAGAAGCAGCAGGTACCATCGACATAGAGAAAAAAATAGGCAATGCACTCCACCGCCATGGCCTCTATGCACGCTCACCCGAGCTCATGTCGAAGCTCATTTAAAGTTTGCTACAACTCATTTGGACAAGCCTATGAAATACTGGGAGAGTGCAGACGAGAGCAAAATGAAACTTTTTGGCTGTCATACTACACACCATGTTTGGAGAAGAAATGGCACTGCACATCACCCTAAAAACACTATACAAACAGTGAAGTTTTTTAGGTGGAAGCATCATGGTTTGGGGCTGAAACACTTCATATAATTGAAGGAACAATGAATGGAGCCCTTTACCGGGAGATTCTTGATAAGAATCTGCTGCCATCCACCAGGACAATGAAGATGGGACATGGGTGGACCTTCCAGCAGGACAATGATCCAAAGCATAGTGCAAAGCAAACTCTCAATTGGTTGAGAGTTGACGCATTCAACACTTATTTCCACCACTGTGTGTGTGTGTGTGTGTGTGTGTGTGTGTGTGTGTGTGTGTGTGTGTGTGTGTGTGTGTGTGAGTGAGAGAGAGAGTAAGTGAGTGAATGTGTGGCCTATGCTAGACGAAGTAGAGACAAAGTAGTTTTCCCTGGAATTTACAGGTATATACCACAGATTCTCAAAGACACACCCTTCCCCCCTCCATGGGAACACTGCAAACTGTAATTTTGTGTGTCTATGATAGAGAGAGAGTGTGTTTTGCTCCTTAGATACCAAACAGATTCAAAGCATGTGAAAATCCTTTGCTCTCAATTACATTTATTACTGGGATGACCCCAACCATCATGTGTGTAGTCATGTCATAGCAGACATCAGAAACATTATAATTAAGCACATTTCTGAAAAGATCTTATGTAAGTAGAAAAATTCATGAAATATCAACATACAAAAAAAAAAAAAAAAAAAAAAAAAAAAAATAGTGCATATGTTGTTTTTGTTACTATTTGAAGAGTGTCTAGGGTCATATAGACCCCAAACAGAACATAAGGGTGAACAGTACAGTGTTGAGTTTACAATTGCAATTTCAAATCTTTTTTCAATTTAATTACTTTCTGGACTGAGCCAGACTCAACTCGGACTCGGCCATCAAGGACTCGGACTTGAGTCCAACTCAGCCCCTTTTGGACTTAGACTAGATTTGTTAAGGACTTTGTCTCGACTTGGACTCGCAACGAACACTACAGCATGGCCTACAAACATGGCCACCAAGGACTACAACACCCAGCCATCACTAACTCTCATGTTCATGTTCTACACTCACAGTATAAGAACTCTAAATTCTCACAAACCCTGTGAAGTGTACGTTCAGCCCTGTACCTGTCGGCGCCAAACTTTTGTATTTAGCCATCACATATCCCTGGTATTGATCTTGTTTCTGGTTTTCTGGTTTTTGCTCATAGTATAATCTAGTTCATGCTGGTTGTTGTTTGCCTGACCATTGCCTGGATTTTGATTATGACTTAGCCATCTTATGCCTGCATCTTAAATAAAACCTGCATTACCTGAATTTGTGTGTGTTCCTGCCACATGACAATCATACATTAATAGATTTTATTTCATGTTAATAAACTCAGATGGAGAAGGGGTGTTTCCAGGAAGTGTCTGTTAACATCGGACACCTACACAGCTTCACATGTTGGTTGGGTCACTTTGTTGTAGAAAAAAATTTGCTCTTTTGCCATATTTTCAATGATAACTCGTACTAATGTCCTCTGATCTGCCATAAACATCACTGGATATTGTGGCAATGCAGTATCATATAGGTACAGTAATATTGTTATACAGCCATGACCAATTTTTAAACACCTACTGGTATCAGTTAATATTATTACACATTTAGCACAGAGGCCTAGATATGTAAAATACATTCCTGCTGCATCAGACTTCAGGCATCCATGATACAACACCCATGATCAAGATCCTCCTTCAACCTCCACTCTTTTCGCCCCTTCATACAACCCCCAGACTCTTTCTCAGGTTGTGCTGCTCTATAAACAGAGGCATGCTCTTCACCCCTAGATACATTCATGCACTTCTCTGGATATGATCAGCATCTATTGATCCGCTTTCCATCCTACACAGCAAGGAAATCGTGTATCTGCCTGTGACTCAGTCACGATCCTAAGCTATTTTATAAGATAACAACTTACAGGCAAACAGATCACACACAGGGTCTTTTATTCACTCCATCATATCAAATCCATATCCAATTTGACATTTTCTTCCAAAATTCCCTCAGAGCAGTGTTGGGCATTGGTTAATTGCTGCCACACACTCAGTGTTTTAAATGTGATGATGTTTCAGCAGGAAAAGATTGATCACAAACAGTCATGGCCATATTTAACACAAGCTGAAATGTGTCTGGGACTCTGAGCATGATGTAATTACAGCTAGACCCGGTGAGTCTAACCAAATTACTAGCCCTGGCTTGGCATCGATCTCAGCACAGCCCGAGAGAAAGAGAATGAGGACCAGAATGAGTATCGAAAAATAACAAGGAATAGCTATCCTCCAAGAGAGTCCTACAGAGCTGATGTAGTGGTTACTCTTACCCCAGGATTATGGTGATTTTATGGCAGTCTCAGTCTCAGTCTCTCTCTCCCTCTCTGTGGTCCTGATGAAATTTTCTACTTTTATTCACCTGATGTAACATCACTAAAATGCACTTCAGCTTGTCTGTTTCACTTCACCCTGTGCCTGCCCTAAACCAATAGCCCTCAGCATAATCACATTGATCATTCCACATCTGCGCCTTCTCTTAACCTCCTTATGTGTTTAGTGACAGGTGAGTTTAGAACTGCTCAAAACTAAACCATTGTGCTTTATTTTACAGCTGTTTGATGGCAAGAAAAGCTTTCCATTAATAGAATGCTTGAACAAAGAGACAAAAGAGAACACAGAGGAAAAAATTTAAAAAATAAATAACATTAATAATCAAAAGTAACCCCAAATGTAGCTGTGTAGCTGATCAGCCAAAACAAGTTTAGTGTCTGACATTTGCTTTTTTGGGGTTTGCATTGTAGATATGAGGTAGCTATAGTAGCTATCTAATTAAAAGAATATATCACCCCTAAAAAAAACTCATTTTCTGTAAATGATTTGCCTCAAGCCACATCTAGTTTTACAGTAATGCTACATATTTTACAATTGTGTGACTTCCGGGTTACGCATGGAGTGAATTGGTGTTAGTAGCTGTAGCTCCTGTACTCTTAATTATTTGATTTTTCACTACAGACATATGCTCACTTCAATCAGTTATCTCGCATCCGGTATAACGTAGAAACATAGTCGTGCAGCATTATGGTGACTACATAGCAAAATCACCATTGTTGATTTAACACCCACAGTGTTGAATTCACACCCTTCAATGTTTATATAAGTCCATGGGACTCAAACACTCTGGGTGTTTTTTAAACACTAGGGATTTTACTGTGCAGAATGCAATTTTGTAATAAAACTGGATATAAAGTTGGCAAGACCTCAGGCAAACCTGAGGATATGGCACCTTTACTTGAGGTTTCGCGGACTTTACCTGAAGACCTCAAAAGGCTCTGATCAGTGCTACTCTCTGACATGATGCAAGTAGTTCATTCTAGTAAGTCAACTAGTAAGCACGTTGTAGCCCATGAATGTGAAATTGGAACAAGTTAAATCATGCTATGAAGCATATGATGAACAGCTCTGCAAGATGGCCTAAATAACCACAGTGACAGGCAAGCAAGTGTTGAGGTTCCATGGATGTGCTACAAAAAGAAAACATGTTTTTGAAAGCACAAGCATCCAGGGTTGACGCTGTTCTGGTTTCAGCTCTACCAGAAGAAGCTCATGTCCATTTTAGAAGACAAACAACTAGTGACACAATCTACCAGACATCAAAGGTGAACATGATGGCACGGACTATGTCTGTGGAATGTTTCTGTCTGTCAGAGTCAGTGGTGGACAGTCTAAATTTTGCAGAATAGAACAGATCTACCTATGAGCAGTCAACCACACAAACGAGTCTGTTGAGCCACCTGCAGTCTGGTCTCAATGTTTCAGTCCCACTCTCAGCATACAAGATAGATGGTTCGCTGCTGTTGACTCCCAAGAGGTTCATACAAGTGAAACAGAACTGAGTCCAGCCAATGGTACTCTTACTCTTGTGTAATTGAGCAGTTCATAATCAGAATATTTTAATAACCTTTAAACATCCTAAATGTCTCTTGCCATTCGCACAATGGAATCTGCATCCCCACAACCCATGATCCTTCATGTTGTTGAGCCAAACTGGGTTAGAAATTAAAACTCAGTTTACGACCAACCTCCATTGATGCACTGATTATGATTATAAAAGACAGTTGGAAATACACCTTGACTTCAGTTTACAATATGAAAATCCAGACTTTGATGGAAAATTTACTTCCCTCACTGAAATTGAGGAGTTGCCACAAAAAGCTGTTGTGCATATCTCACTTGAACAAGATTCCAGCTCTCTTGCATCAACTGAAACACTTTCAAGTGTGTCAGCTTCAGAATGTCTAAGCAGATGGTTCCTTTTCCAGTTTTTGTTTTCCTTTTCCACATTTTCATTTGACGTTGAACTGAAACTTCGAGAATGAAATGCTTATTTTGAGAAGAACAAGAAACACCTTAAATTAACAAGAGATATAAAGCACATCATTATAGAAAAGCTTGCATCTATGATGTATGGCTTCAAGGCTTGCCCAAGTGATAAAAAGATAGCAATGGCAGCTAAAGCTCTTGTGGCCAAACATCATTGCTTGAATGAAGCAGGATCTGAGACTGGCTGGAAGGGATGGAAGAATAGCATTAAGTTTAAGATGGGTATTTACAGGAGCAAAATGAGATGGGCTGGATGTCAGGAGGTCACTGTAAATGCTGGAAAAAGAAGTAGAAGAAATCCTGACAGTGAGTCTTCACACTCCAACATTAAAAGACCCAAGTGAGCAGAAGTCTACGCAACTTTCCTCAACTCTAGAGCACTTGACACAGAAAATTGTTGAAGAAATCAAGAATACTCAGACGAACCTACCCATCATTAGAAAAATAATGCAGACTACATTTGCGGTGACAGACCATAGTGAACACCTGCCCACCAGTGAAAGAGCTCATGGAGTCTGAGGTAATATGGAGTAACACTTTTTCCCTGTTTTTCCTGTGCTGATAACATGTGGCACATTCTGTGTAGTTTAAAGTGATAGTTGTGGTTCTTACTCATACAGTGGCTAGTTGCTGCTTTATAGGACTGTAGTAGACTCCCCAAGTTTGACCTGTCAGCTCCTTCACTGTGGTGAGAACAAGCACTTCACCGGGACTGTGCTCCTCCAAAATGAGTGAAGGGATCTGGACCAGCAAACACCACCATTTTGAGCTGAAAACATGTTTTGGAAGATGCACAACACCACACATTTGTTTGGGGATTCATTATCCACGCTCTTTTCCAGCCCTCTTGATTCCAAACTAGTGGAACCTTTTGTCTCTGTATCATTACACAGCAGCTCCCCTCAGCACTGTATGTGTGTTTAAACATCTGGTAGGTGAAGCTGTGGCAAAGTGATACAGAAAAAAAAGTAGTTAGACCAGTTTGGAAGCAAGAGGCCTGTAAAGGAGCATGAATCCCAAACAAATGTGTGTTGTTGTGCATCCTTCAAAACATTTTTTTCAGCACCAGTCCTGGTGTTTGCCGGTCCAGATCCCCTTCATTCATTTTGGAGAAGAACAGTCCAGGTGAAGTTCTCGTTCCTACCACAGGATCAAAAGAGTCTGGAGGATCTATTATACTTGTATGGAGGTGCAGATACCACTGTATGGGGAAGAACCACAACTATCACTTTAATCTAGTTCATCTTGAACTGACTAATTAATATGACTGTATTGTCCTTCTGCTCTGTTTTTAAATGTAGGCATATGCAGAGTTCGAATGGATTACAATCCAGAACCTACACAAAACATTTTACTCCGAACTTGACCGCCATCTTCCTCGACTGTTGACCTTATTCAGACAGAAGGTGTCCAAAACTGGGAAGACAGCAGAAGCTTTGGCTGAAAATTTTAAAATACATGATGAACAGGTGAAGAGATTATTATACATTTCATAGGTTAAACCATTTGATAACTTCAATGATTCAAATGAGATTTTGAATTCTACAATTAGTCCACTTTGTTTTTGGTATTTGTCTGATTGCATTACGGGTGTGAACAAGTTATTTGTGGATATATGATTGGACTGTTTAAAATCATGTCAGTTATCTTCACAGTCAACAGTATGCACAGTTCTATTTTTATCATTGTAGAAATTACACGACATCCACACCAGGCATGCCACTGTTCTTCATGCCTTTTCCTGTGTATCTGTGTGAGGAAGTCTGTGGGTTTTTCAAGACCTACACAGTGAATCACCTTAAAAAATTGACAATACCGCTCCATATTAAGTGAACAGTTAATCTACAAACATGTTTTGTTTGTTACCCTTATGGATTGTATCATAAAACAGTAAAGTTCATTTTCTCAATGTTCATTTGTCACATTTATTGTATTAATTGATAAAGAGAACAAAAACTGCTTGTCATGTTTATTTGCTATTAGACTTATTTATTATATTTAATAAATATATTTATTAGATTTAAAAATAAAGAGAGACTAAAAACATTACTGTCTGTCACATTTATTTTATTTGTTTATTTAAAAAAGCTAGAAAATAACTATTTTCGCTGGGTTTACTTTTCGAGGGGTTTCCTGTCAGTGTCCTCAAGCTCCTGTGGTCAACCTGCCAAAAAATGTATTGCATCTGGCTAGTTTTGGTTTTGGTGAAACTTCTTTTTCCTGAGAAGAAGAAAAAGGCAGATTTAAGAAAGAATAACAAGTTTAACACATGCTTTGTTAGCTTGAATGTGCCATCTATCGGTAAGAAGACATTAGACAAAATATAGTATCTCACAAAAGTGACCCCTCACCCCTCACATTTTTGTAAATATTTGATTGAATCTTTTCATGTGACAACACTGAAGAAATGACACTTTGCCACAATGTCTAGTAGTGAGTGTACAGCTTGTATAACAGTGTAAATTTGCTGTCCCCTCAAAATAACTCAACACACAGCCATTAATGTCTAAACCGCTGGCAACAAAAGTGAGTACACCCCTAAGTGAAAATGTCCAAATTGGGCCCAATTAGCCATTTTCCCTCCTTGGTGTAATGTGACTTGTTAGTGTTACAAGGTCTCAGGTGTGAATGGGGAGCAGGTGTGTTAAATTTGGTGTCATCGCTCTCACACTCCCTCATACTGGCCACTGGAAGTTCAACATGGCACCTCATGGCATAGAACTCTCTGAGGATCTGAAAAAAAGAATTGTTGCTCTACATAAAGATGGCCTAGGCTATAAGAAGATTGCCAAGACTCTTACAATGAGCTGTAGCACAGTGGCCAAGACCATACAGAGGTTTAACTGGACAGGTTCCACTCAGAACAGGCCTCGCCATGGTAGACCAAAGAAGTTGAGTGCACATGCTCAGCATCATATCCAGAGGTTGTTTTTGGGAAATAGATGTATGAGTGCTGCCAGCATTGCTGCAGAGGTTGAAGGGGTGGGGGTCAGCCTGTCAGTGCTCAGACCATATGCCGCACACTGCATCAAATTGGTCTGCATGGCTGTCGTCCCAGAAGGAAGCCTCTTCTAAAGATGATGCACAAGAAAGCCCGCAAACAGTTTGCTGAAGACAAGCAGACTAAGGACATGGATTACTGGAACCATGTCCTGTGGTCTGATGAGACCAAGAAAAACTTATTTGGTTCAGATGGTGTCAAGTGTGTGTGGCAGCAACCAGGTGAGGTGTACAAAGACAAGTGTGTCTTGCCTACATTCAAGCATGGTGGTGGGAGTGTTATGGTCTGGGGCTGCATGAGTGCTGCCGGTACTGGGCGGCTACAGTTCATTGCGGGAACCATGAATGCCAACATGTACTGTGACATACTGAAACAGAGCATGATCCCCTCCCTTTGGAGACTGGGCCGTGGGGCAATATTCCAGCATGATAACGACCACTGCCTTGCTAAAGAAGCTGAGGGTGAAGGTGATGTACTGGCCAAGCATGTCTCCAGACCTAAAACCTATCGAGCATCTGTGGGGCATCCTCAAACGGAAGGTGGAGGAGCACAAGGTCTGTAACATCCACCAGCTCCGGGATGTCATCATGGAGGAGTGGAAGTGGACTCCAGTGGCAACCTATGAAGCTCTGGTGAACTCCATGCCCAAGAGGGTTAAGGCAGTGCTGGAAAATAATGGTGGCCACACAAAATATTGACACTTTGGGCCCAATTTGGACATTTTCACTTAGGGGTGTACTCACTTTTGTTGCCAGCGGTTTAGACATTAATGGCTGTGTGTTGAGTTATTTTGAGGGGACAGCAAATTTACACTGTTACACAAGCTATACCCTCACTACATTGTAGCAAAGTGTCTTTTCTGCAGTGTTGTCACATGAAAAGTTATAATCAAATATTTACAAAAATGTGAGGTTGTATTCACTTTTGTGAGATACTGTACATTTAGCTGTTAACTAAATAACTGACGACTAGATCCTTCCAACTACTGTAAGAAACAAATGCAACTACCTTTATTTTTCCCCCATCCATCCTTAACTTAATTAAAAATTCATCAATATATTATTTTCTAATATGTATGCAAATACTGTACTGTGAATGTGTTAAATAATATACGTGAACAATCCACCAAATTATCATTTGATGTGTACAGTCGGTCATTTGAAAGTTGTTAAATCGCAAAATAAGTGGCTGAAAATAAATACTGTGGCAATCAGTCAATAATCTGTATTATTTCACTTTGAAATATCTTGATATACATGTATTTTAATTAATAAAAATTTACACTTACATTTGTTAAAGTTGCTGCCCCCATTGTTCCCATCCGCCATGTTTACTTTTCTTTTACGTTTGTATTGCAGTCTCACGTTGGATTTTGGGAAATACAGCGTTGGCAAGTGTACGTCGGATGTACACTCAAAATCAGAGTGCATTCTGGGTATAAATGAGTGAACGAATGTAGGGAATGAAGTTGTTCACTGAGAATTCAGACACCACTACAAAATGGCCGACATCCTTATATTATGCATTATATAGGAGATAGGGAGAAGTTTCAGACACAGCAACACTGTGACGAGGTGGAGGGAGTGGCCAGGCTGTGAGGATGCACACCTGGCACTGATTTTGCTAATCAGTGGGAGAGAGAGATAATGGAGTGGCTGGAAGTGGCAGTAAGAGAGGGAGAGATGCATGTGCACTTTGTGGTACAGATGTGGTTTATGTTATGTTTATGGTCTGTTAATTATTAAACTCATATTCACCTCCTTGTCCGACTCTTAAGTCTGTCACACTTACCTTTTCTCCTGCAGTACTTAACTGAACAGGAGAGATGATTTGTAAAAAAAAAAAAAAAAAAAAAAAAAAATTGAAAGTGTCATAAAAATGGGTTTAAAAAAGAATTATATGTATACCTGATATTTGTAACCATGGATTAGTTTGTGATTAGTACAGTATCTCACAAAAGTGAGTACACCCCTCACATTTTTGTAAATATTTGATCATATCTTTTCATGTGACAACACTGAAGAAATGACACTTTGCTACAATGTAAAGTAGTGAGTGTACAGCTTGTATAACAGTGTAAATTTGCTGTCCCCTCAAAATAACTCAACACACAGCCATTAATGACTAAACCGCTGGCAACAAAAGTGAGTACACCCCTAAGTGAAAATGTCCAAATTGGGCCCAAAGTGTCAATATTTTGTGCGGCCACCATTATTTTCCAGCACTGCCTTAACCCTCTTGGGCATTGAGTTCACCAGAGCTTCACAGGTTGACACTGGAGTCCTCTTCCAGTCCTCCATGGTGACATCACGGAGCTGGTGGATGTTAGAGACCTTGTGCTCCTCCACCTTCCATTTGAGGATGCCCCACAGATGCTCAATAGGTTTTAGGTTCAATTCAATTCAATTCAATTTTATTTGTATAGCGCTTTTTACAATAGACATTGTCTCAAAGCAGCTTTACAGAAATATCAACATGGTATGCAGATATTAAAGGTGTGAATTTATCCCAACTGAATGAATGAATGAATGCCTTTTATTGTCACTATACATATGTACAATGAAATTAAGAGACACTCCTTTTTGTTCCGTGCAAACATGTACATTCATTCAATAAACAAGAAGAATAAACAGATAAATACACAGATAAATAAACAAGATATACAATATATGCAAGATAGATATTGGGGTGGATGGGGGAGGTACTATGAAATGCACAGTTTTGAGACACTATATACATATGCTGTGGACTCAGTACATGTATTCGTTTATAATGGTAATAGCTTTCGGGAAGAAACTATTCTTAAATCTACTAGTCCTTGTTTTGATGCACCTGTAACGTCTCCCTGAGGGCAACAGATTGAACAGATAAAAGCCAGGGTGAGAACTGTCCTTAATGATGGTTTTTCCTCTGCTGAGGCAACGGGAAGTGTAAATATCCATCAGGGAGGGGAGAGGGCAGCCAATGATCTTCTGTGCTGCTCTTACTACTCTCTGAAGCCTCTCCCTGTCTGCTGCGGTGCAGCTACCGTACCACACCGTGATACAGTATGTCAGCAGGCTCTCGACGGACGAGCGGTAGAAGATCAGCAGCAGATTGGAGTCCAGATTGTACTTCCTGAGAACCCTCAGGAAGTGTAGCCGCGTTTGAGCCTTCTTGATAACCGCTGTGATGTTGTCCGTCCAGGAGATGTTTGCAGAGATAAGGACGCCAAGAAACCGGACGGTGTGGACCTTCTCCACACACTCACCATTAATGAAGAGGGGGGCCAGCTCAGTGTTGTGTTTTCTGAAGTCTACAATAAGTTCCTTGGTTTTCTTGGTGTTTAGAGTCAGATTGTTCTTTGAACACCAGGCTGCCAAGTTTAGGACTTCCTCTCTGTAGGCTGCCTCCTCTCCTTTTGAGATAAGTCCGACCACTGTGGTGTCGTCAGCAAACTTGATGATAAGATTATTGTTGTAGACTGGTCTACAGTCATATGTGTAGAGACAGTACAGGAGGGGGCTCAACACACAGCCCTGTGGAGAACCTGTGCTCAACGTGCGAGTGGAGGAGAGGTGGGGTCCGAGTCTCACTGTCTGGGACCGGTTGGTGAGAAAGTCCTTTATCCATGCACACGTGAGGCGGGGGAGGCCAAGGGTGACCAATTTGGTGACGAGAATGTCCGGAATTATTGTATTAAAAGCCGAACTGTAATCCACAAAAAGCATCCGGACGTAGCTCTGTTGCTGCTCTAGATGTCTCAACACGTAGTGGACAGCTACGGCGATAGCATCCTCTGTGTATCTGTTTGCACGATAAGCAAATTGAAAAGGATCGAAATCTGGGGGGAGGTAGTCCTTGATGTGCTGAAGAACCAATCTCTCAAAGCACTTCATGATAACTGGAGTGAGGGCCACAGGACGATAATCATAATCACGGGGACAGATGAGGGTGGAGGTGGGGCTGGAGCAGATGAGTGCTGTTGTTGTGATGTTTCAAAGCGAGCAAAGAAGCAATTTAGCTCTTCTGCCAGCATCGCACTCAGGTCTCCTGTTGTCGCCTCACGGCCTCTGTAGTTCGTGATGTTCTGTATGCCCTGCCACACCTCCCGTTTATTTTTGCTGGACAGGTGGGACTCTATGCTCCTCTTATAGGCCGCCTTAGCTTCCTTAATACCACCTTTCAGGTTGGCACGGGCAGCTCTGTACAGAGCTCAATTACCAGACCTGATGGCAGTGTCGTGGGCTTTGAGTAGTGTGCGGACCTGTTTGGTCATCCATGGTTTCTGGTTTTGGAAAACCCAGATGTTTTTTCCCACAGTCACATTTCCGATACAGAACTTGATATATTCCAGTACCGTTCCTGTTAATGTTTCTAGCTCTTGATGTTCAAACAAATCCCAGTCTGTCTGTTCGAAGCAGTCCTGTAGTTTGCAGAATGCATCATCAGGCCAGGTGGTAACAGTCTTTATAGTGGTCTTGACACTGCGTCTGAGGGGGGTGTAGGCAGGGGAGAGCAGGAGGGAGAGATGGTCTGATTGGCCGAGGTGGGGGAGAGGTATGGCTCTATACGCATGCTTAATGTTGGAGTAAACATGATCCAGAGTGTTCGCCCCTCTAGTAAAACACTTAACATGTTGATAGAATTTCGGGAGTACAGTCTTCAAGTTCGCCTTATTAGAGGTATCCTCGGATGAAGCCAGGTTTCAGTAATAATCAAAACACAGCAGTCACGAACGTAGCGATTTCCAGCTAGTTGTAATTCCAAGTTGTCGATTTTATTCACTAGGGATCTGGCATTGGAGAGAAACAGTCTCGGTAAAGGTGGCTTGTGTGGTTGTTTTCTTAGCCTTAGCATAATACCAGATAATGCTCAAACAAGTAATAAAGAAATAATACAAAAACAACAAAAGAGAGCACTGGAAAGGAGAGCCGTGAGCCGCAGCAACTGTGTGCACCACCATCTTGGATCTAAAGAGCAAGCCACTGAGTGGTGACAGTGGCCAGGAAAAACTCCCTAAGATGTTTTAAGAGGAAGAAACCTTGAGAGGGACCCGACTCAGAAGGGAACCCATCCTCATCTGGGTAACAACAGTTAGTGTGAAAAAGTTCATTATGGATTTATATGAAGTCTGTATGGCCTTAGAAGCAGCCGTAGTCCCAGCAGTCTGGAATTAGAGAAGATTTGAGCTCCATCCAGAGGCAGAAAGGATCTGGATCTCTAGTATCTCCTAAATTCATGTGGGGCTCGGCGAAAGGAGAGAGGGAGAAAAAAGATTATTATGACTGCGAAGTAGTAGAACAGAATCTAGTCAGGGTAGGCTTGAGTAAACAAATACGTTTTAAGCCTAGACTTAAACACTGAGACTGTGTATGAGTCCCAAACACTAATAGGAAGACTGTTCCATAACTGTGGGGCTCTATAAGCGAAAGCTCTCCCCCCTGCTGTAGCCTTCAGTATTCAAGATACCGTCAAATAGCCTGCATCTTTTGATCTAAGTAGGCGTGGCGGATCATGTAAAACCAAAAGGTCGCTTAGATATTGTGGCGCAAGACCGTTTAGTGTTTTATAGGTTAATAAAAGTATTTTATAGTTAATGCGAGATTTTACTGGGAGCCAATGCAGTATTGATAATATCGGTGTGATATGGTCGTATCTTCTAGTTCTAGTTAGGACTCTAGCAGCTGCATTCCGGACTAACTGGAGCTTATTTATATTCCTACTGGAACATCCAGACAGTAAGACATTACAGTAATCTAATCTAGAGGTGACGAATGCATGAACTAGTATTTCCGCATCATGTAGTGACAATATATTTCTTATTTTAGAAATATTTCTGAGATGAAAGAAAGCTATCCTAGTAATATTATCTACATGAGCATCAAATGATAGGCTGGAGTCAATAATCACTCCAAGGTCTTTAATCTGCTGTACATGATGAAACAGAAAGATCATCCAGAGTAACCATGTGATCAGAAAGATTACTTCTAGCTACACGTAGGCCTAATAAAAGTATTTCTGTTTTATCAGAATTAAGTAGAAGGAAGTTAGTTAACATCCAACATCTAATGTCCTTTACACAATCCTCAACTTTACTAAGCTTCTGTCTGTCCTCTGGCTTCGCTGAAACATACAACTGTGTATCATCAGCATAAAAGTGGAAGCTAATTCCATGTTTACGAATGATTTGTCCTAGAGGTAGCATATATAAAGTAAAGAGCAGTGGGCCTAAAACAGAACCCTGTGGAACTCCAAAAGTAACCTCAGTACGCATGGAGAAATCACCATTTACATCTACGAACTGATAACGATCGGTCAGATAAGACCTGAGCCAGGAGAGGACTGTTCCCTTAATACCAACAACATTTTCTAATCTATCAAGGAGAATAGTGTGATCTATAGTATCAAAAGCTGCACGAAGGTCGAGTAACACAAGCAGCGAGACACAACCCTGATCGTAGGTCAGTAGAAGGTCATTTACTACTTTAACTAACGCTGTCTCTGTGCTATGATGAGATCTAATTCCTGACTGATACATTTCATGAATGCTATTCCTATTTAAGTACGAGCATAACTGCTTTGCTACAACCTTTTCTAAAATCTTAGAGATGAAGGGGAGATTTGATATTGGTCTACAGCTGGACAATTGAGACGGGTCAAGATCAGGTTTTTTAATCAAGGGTTTAATAACTGCTAATTTAAGTGATTTAGATACATAGCCAGTGCTTAGGGAAGGATTGATTATATTTAAAAGTGGTTCAATTACTCCTGGACAAATCTGTTTAAACAAACATGTAGGTACGGGATCTAGTATGCAAGTTGATGAATTGGCTGAAGAGATTAATGTAGCTAGTTCGGTCTTTCTAAGCGGAGCAAAACACTCTAAACATTGATCTGATATTGCTACATT
The DNA here is from genome assembly GCF_001660625.3 of Ictalurus punctatus. Lineage (NCBI taxonomy): Eukaryota > Metazoa > Chordata > Actinopteri > Siluriformes > Ictaluridae > Ictalurus > Ictalurus punctatus. The sequence goes on from NC_071284.1 coordinate 25,637,826, forward strand.
GTCATGTAATGGGTTTGTTATAGTACTGTCCGGTTTTAATTTAATGGCCTGTATTTCACGTCTAATATTTTCAACCTTATCAATGAAAAATTCCATGAAATCTTCACTGCTATGTAATGATTGAGTGTTTCTCTCTGTAGTGGTTTTATTCCTAGTTAATTTTGCTACTGTGTTAAAAAGGAATCTAGAATTGTTTTTGTTGTCTCCTATTAAGGTGGAGAAATAGATTTTTCTAGCATCGCCAAGAGATTTCCTATATTTCAGTAGGCTCTCCTTCCATGCTGTTTGAAATATCACCAGTTTGGTTTGACGCCATTTATGTTCTAATTGTCGAGTTGTCTGTTTTAAGGTTCGCATTTGATCGTTATACCAGGGTGCTAATTTTTTTTCTCTAATTATTTTGCTTTTGAGTGGAGCCACTCTATCTAGCGTGTAGCAGAGTGTTGACTCCAAGCTTTCAGTCGCCTGATCGAGTTCTGTGGGATCTGACAGTGATCTAAATCTAATTGATGTTTCTGCGAGGTTATTTATGAAGTGCAGTAGCTGATGTGTAGGTACGTTTTACGTGGTAGCGAGGCGAGGTGGAAATATTATGATCAATACGTATTATGAACGAGATAAGATAATGGTCTGAGACAACTTCAGACTGCGGAAAAATTATAATATTTTCTATACTTAGTCCGTATGTTAGTATGAGGTCAAGAGTGTGACCACCATTATGAGTAGGCCCGATTACGTTCTGATTAATCCCTTCTGCATCTAAGATGGACACAACCGCTAATCTTAGAGGGTCTTCCAGGTTATCAAAATGAATATTAAAGTCTCCAACGATTAATGCTTTATCTACAGATACAACCAGGTTTGAGACAAAGTCTGCAAATTCACTAAGAAATTCAGTATATGGCCCTGGGGGTCTGTAAATAATAATTAGAGGAATTGACTTATTTTTTGTGGCTACATAACTTATACTGGTATAAAGAATTTCAAAAGAATTAAATTTATGCTTAGGTTTTTGTGTGACGACTAGATTTTTACTATGGCTGAGACCAACACCTCCTCCTCTACCAGCTGAACGAGGCTGATGTAAATAACTGTATCCAGGAGGACTGGCTTCATTTAATGCTATGTACTCGTTTGTTTTAATCCAAGTTTCTGTTAAACACATTAAATTACATTCCTGATCAGTAATGATGTCGTTAACAATAAGAGCCTTAGACGCAAGAGATCTAATGTTTAATAGTCCTAGCCTCAGATCAAAAGTGCTGGCTGTGCATTCAATATGATTTAATTTTATGTTAATTAGGTTATGAAGATAGACTTTCCGAGATTTTATATATATTTGTATAGCTTGTACAGTCTCTATAGTATGTATTACCGGTGCCGGATTTTTAATTGAACATTGATTATACAGAATGTTGTTATTATTGGAAGATGTACTTACGGTAGGCAGTCACTTGGAGTGTAGCGCCTTGGAGATGTTGTCTGACAGCAGTTCCGCTCCAAGGCTGCTGGGGTGCAGGCCATCAGGACGAAACAACCTAGGACGCTCCCAGAACAGATTCCAGTTATTGACAAACATCAGATTCTGCTCATTACACCAAGAGACTAACCAATCATTTAATGCTAGAAGTCTACTGAACTTTTCTGCTCCACGTCTGTATGTGGGAAGAGGTCCAGAGACAATGATCTTCGCGGTGGGTGATCTGCTTCGTACCGTCTCGATCAGGCTGGAGAAGTCCCAGAACCTCAGAACCTCCGTCTGCCACAGCCTGGTGTCGTTCGTCCCCGCATGCAGCACAACCGCTCCAATGTGCTCGTCCTTCTTCAGGATCCCGGATACCTGCGCAGCGACATCAAGGACACAAGCACCAGAAAAACAGTGTGTGTGCACCTTACCTTTAGATGAGGCTACGTTCCGCACAATGGAGTCCCCGACGATCACAGCGTTGGGTCTGGTCTGACGGAGAGGGGCGAAGCGGTTCCTGGTTGGAATCTCGAACACCGGAGGTGGAGAGGGTCCAGCCCGCACCTTCCGCCACTTGTTCACCCAAGGCCCGAGGTGTGTTAGCTCCGGCGTGACGGAGACCACGGCTGGGAAAGTCCTAGGTGCACGGTCCCTGCACAGAGAAACACACAGCATAGAGGGGCTGGGAGTGGAAATACCACGCTGTGTGCTTACCTTGGATATGTGGGCAGAGGCACAAGATGTTTCCAGCGCAGTTTGTCGCTCCAGCAGCTGGGCCTGCTTGTCGAGTAGGCCGCGGATCTGCTTCTCCACATCCTCCAGTTCCAGCCACACCACGTGAAGCTCGAGCGAGTCCTCATCTGCACTCAAAACCGGAGAGACAGCAGACATATTTGTTTTTTAAACAGAACAGCGGTAAATGAGAAATGTGAAACGTAAACAAGGCTAGCGGTAGGTGATGATAGCAGGCTACGGGCTACAAGCTAGTCGCAAGCTAGTTGCGGATGTTTGTAAAAAACAGATCAAATTTAGCGACAGCGCAACGTTACGATTGTTTTATCTAAAGTAGTGTCAGTTATATTTGTATAACATAAGGTAAATAATTTTAAAGTATAGAGATTAGAAGAAATTAATGTAATAGCGTCAGCTCGAGGGGTGCTGCTTCCTCAGTGACACTTCAGGTTGCCAGATACTCTCACTCTCTCCAAATCTCACTCCCTCTCTCTCTAGGTCTGGAGAAATGCTCGGCCAGTCCATCACATTCACCCTCAGCTTCTTTAGCAAGGCAGTGGTCGTCTTGGAGGTGTGTTTGGGGTCGTTATTATGCTGGAATACTGCATACTGATCATGTGCTGCTTCAGTATGTCACAGTACATGTTGGCATTCATGGTTCCCTCAATAAACTGTAGCTCCCCAGTGCCAGCAGCACTCATGCAGCCCCAGACCATGACACTCCCACATTTCTGTAAAGCTGCTTTGAGACAATGTCTATTGTAAAAAGCTCTATACAAGTAAAATTGAATTGAATTGAATTGAATTGAATTGAATTGAACTCCCACCACCATGCTTGACTGTAGACAAGACACACTTGTCTATGTACTCCTCACCTGGTTGCCACCACACATGTTTGACACCAACTGAACCAAATAGGTTTTTCTTGGTCTCATCAGACCACAGGACATGGTTCCAGTAATCCATGTCCTTAGTCTGCTTGTCTTCAGCAAACTGTTTGCGGGCTTTCTTGTGCATCATCTTTAGAAGAGGCTTCCTTCTGGGACGACAGCCATGCAGACCAATTTGATGCAGTGTGCGGCATATGGTCTGAGCACTGACACGCTGACCCCCTACCCCTTCAACGTCTGCAGCAATGCTGGCAGCACTCATACGTCTATTTCCCAAAGACAACCTCTGGATATGACGCTGAGCACGTGCACTCGACTTCTTTGGTTGACCATGGCGAGGCCTGTTCTGAGTGAAACCTGCCCTGTTAAACCCTGTATGGCCTTGGCCACTGTGCTGCAGCTCAGTGTCAGGGTCTTGGCAATCTTCTTATAGCCTAGGCCATCTTCATGTAGAGTGACAATTCTTTTTTTCAGATCCTCAAAGAGTTCTTTGCATGAGGTGCCATGTTGACCTTCCAGTGACCAGTATGAGAGTGATGACACCAAATTTAACACACCTGCTCCCTATTCACACCTGAGACCTTGTAACACTAACAAGTCACATGACACCAGGGAGGGAAAATGGCTAATTGGGCCCAATTTGGACATTTTCACTTAGGGGTGTACTCACTTTTGTTGCCAGCGGTTTAGACATTAATGGCTGTATGTTGAGTTATTTTGAGGGGACAGCAAATTTACACTGTTACACAAGCTGTACACTCACTACTTTACATTGTAGCAAAGTGTCATTTCTTCACTGTTGTCACATGAAAAGATATGATCAAATATTTACAAAAATGTGAGGGTTGTACTCACTTTTGTGAGATACTGTATATCTTTTTCATTCATTCAGGACATGTGTGATGAGCCAGAGCTTCTAAATGTTACAATGGCCCTCCTTACAGTCATCAGTGACAATGACACAAGTCCATTGTCCACTGTGAAAATCTCTGTCGTCATTGAAAGTGAGATTGTGGTCAGCCTCCCCAGACTTGCTGATTCCGTCCTGGTAATGTTTGGACTGATGCACTACACCTCTGCTATCCCATGGGACTGACCAACCCTTTGAATTCACTCAGAAGATTTTACTTAGGCTGGAAGATGGTAAACTGTCACCCAAGTTGCAGAGTCTCAAGAATGACGTGATGATGCATGTGTAGAAATTCATCTGAAAAAGGGGTGTGGCATTATTGAAGGCATTTCCACTCTAGTTCAAAGTGCTTTCCTTCTGTGAAAATAATGCCTTAAAAAGTTGCTGGACTACTCTGCAGGCTTTCTGCCACATGGCCCAAACTGAACAATGTGCCTTTGTACTTGTTAAGGTATGTAATGTGACATTAATTTAACACTTGTTCTTGACTGTTGTAGGGCTGGGCAAAATCAAATATCACAGTATCTTTGATTTTGTAAGGATGACTGCTGGCACTTTAATAAGACATTTACATACAAAAGATTTCTGATCAACAGTCATTAATAATGTGAATATGTTGTCCAATCAGGTAGAGGCAATGTTCAGAAAAGTCCAGAAAATTGCATCTCTGTACTGCCTTTAAAACCAGGAAGAACATATGGGCCCAATTATGGTCTGCACATATATAGCGCTTTTATCCAAAGCACTTTACATTGTGTCTCATTCATCCATTCACACACACACTCACACACCAATGGTAGCAGAGCTGCCATGCAAGGCGCTAACTTGCCATCGGGAGCAGCTTGGGGTTCACTGTCTTGCCCAAAGACACTTCGTCACGTGGAGTCATGTGGGCCGGGAATCAAACCGTCAACCCTACGATTAGTGGACAACCCGCTCTACCACCTGAGCTACAGCCGCCCCAAAATATGGTAACGCTTCACTATTTTGCGTGTCACCCTTGCACAAGGATGGATTTATTTGAAAGTACCATATCCAAAATCCAGGACAACATCTACTCTCATATCACAATATTGATTTATCGCCCACTCCTAGTTATGTGCAGTGTTATAACAATGTTATAGTTTTCTTAGTTAATAACATTTCCTAAGGTTTTATATTAAATGTGTTGCACTTTAATTCATCCATATGAACCAAAGTAAATGTACACTTGATACTTGTTAATGTAATACATATATATTTTACACTTTTAAATGGTTCATGGCATTATTTGTGGCCACAGTTTGTGGCATTATTGTAATTTCATCAAAGTTGCTGCCCGCTTGCCCTATTGCCTTATTCAGGTTTTACCCTGTTCAGGTTTTAGGCAGATAGCCAAAAGTGCGCATTCCCTTTACATTTTATGTACTTTTCCCCCCATCTTTAAAATATTAACAGTGCAGTGTTAAATGGGTGATGGCAATAAAATACTGTTCAGTAGAAGACATTACTCAAGATGTGGAAGTTAGTTGTACTCAATGTATTTGGGGCAATGAATTTCCACAAAGTTTTGAGTCACACGATTTGGATTTTAATAAGTGAAAGTGTTTGACGTATCCATCCATCCATCCATCCTTCTTCTACCGCTTACTCCTTCTTCAGGGTCGTGGGGAACCTGGAGCCAATCCCAGGGAAAATCGGGCACAGGGCAGGGTACACCCTGGACAGGGTGTTTGACTTATGTGTAATTAAAAAAAAATACAAAAGAGACTAATAGTTTAGTTAACAAAACATGCATCTTTGTGTACTTATTTTAAGAACTGTTAACTTAATGCCATGGGAAAGGTGAATGAAAATTTTAAGGCACATTACTGAAAATATTTTAGTTGACTTAATAAGAACTTTAAATTAACTGTAATCAAAGGGTACATGTAGCATGTAATTCAAATATTTAAACTATTAAAACATTTGATTTTTAAGTTCATCAATTGCAAAAATTTAATGCAATCAGTTGCCTTATTCTTTTTTCCGTTCTGCTAACTTATTTGGGTTTACAGTGTACTTTTATGCAACAAAATGGCTGGGTGGACCCATGGAGATTTTTAAATCATCAGGGAATTCTATTTTTATTCTCCCACACACCATTCATTTTCCAGGCTAGGCTATTTCTTTCTAGATGACCTGACTTTACCAGTGATTAAGAAAATTATTATTCAGCTATAGTTATATCAGATCATGCATCTGTGGTGCTAAACCTGCACGACAGTTGACATTTAATCCACTCCTGCTATCTACTGAAAAATTCTGCATCTTTGCGTTGACCACGTTCTTGGAGAACAATAAAATGCACTCAGTGTATTACTCGTAACTCAGGTAGACTCTAAAGGGATATATGAGGGGTCAAGTAATATCTTCATCATATGGCATCAAAGAGTATAAAAAGGAATTGCAAGCACTATCACAATCCATACTAAATTTAGATAGACTATATTATGAAGCACCTACAGCCAAATTACATAAAAAAGAGTTGATTTGCTGACTAAATTTAATCTATTATCTACAACTCATGCAGAACAATGAATATTTAGGATGCGTGGCCTTTACTATGAGTATGGAGACAAATCAAGCCGGCTTTTGGCTCACCAGCTGAAATGTCAAGCTGCCTCACGTCCAGGGTTGGGAAGGTTACTTATAAAATGTATTCCGTTACAGTTACAAATTATTTCATAAAAATGTAATCAGTGTCATAATCCAAGTACCACAATATGAAAGTAATGTAATCTGATTACTTTTGGATTACTTCAAGGTCAAATATATAAATAAAGTCATGTGAAAAGAAATATGATCTAAAATACCAATTGGTGTGCAAGAAGGCGGGAATTACAGAGAGGGGTTAAAGCAATGCAAATATGCACCCACATGTTGCAGTATTAGACCATAAGCACATCATAATTAAACTACACCCGAAAGCCGGACATTTTCTCAAATTTAGAAATCCCAGCCAGATGTTTTTTAAGTCCGAAAAAAAGGACATGTCTGGGGGAAAAAGGAGGACGTACAATCACCCTAACAAAAGCATTTCAGAAAACAATTTGTGTTAATTTCTACCAAATTAACTTTGAGCAAAATTTATTTGTGCATGCACCAGGTGGTTGCTCATGTGAGTCATGACTGATACAAGGGAACCAGAACTATAATCATAAGCAGCTGTCTGTATTGTGTTATGCCAAAGGACTAATTTCTTTGGTTTAAAATGAAAAAATAAATAAATAAATAACCCTGATAGTCTCCCAGTTCAGCTAAAAACGTTGTTACATCTCCCAGCATGGCCAGTAGATCCGCTTTTCATCCCTGCTCTGCCTCGGGTATCACTACGCCAGGCTCTGCTATGGATGCCACTCTGCGTTCCTGCTTGGCTCAGAACATCACTCTGGCTTCCTGCTTGGCTGAGGACAACGCTCTGCTTTCCTGCTTGGCTGCAGACGTTGCTCTGCCATCCTGCTCCACTGAGGACGCCGTTCTGACTCCATGCTCCTCTGAAGACTCCACTCCTTTTCTTTGCTTAGCTTTCTGCTGTATGTCACTCCCCCTTCCTGCTCAAGGATGACATCACTCACCCCTCATGTTTCATGGAGAGCATCACTCCTCCTTCTGGCCTCAGAGAGAACCTTGCTCTCACCTCTGGCCTTGCGGAGAACTTTGCTCCCCCCTCGGACCTCGCGGAGTGCATCACTCCCCCCTCTAGCATCATGGGGAACATTGCTTCCCCCTCAGGCTCCACCATGAGCTTCATTCTCCCCCCCTTGGGTTTGCAGAAGCCATCGCTCCACATTCACGCCAGGCCGGGGATATCATGTTGTCTCTCTGCAGTGCGGAAGAGACCGCTCCATACTTGAGCCTGAGAGAGCTTGCCCAGTTCCTTTCTGAGGTCGATATCATGGCCAACCAAGTTCTGCTCACGGCTGAGTCTACTGACTGGCCGACCGAGTTCTGCCATCCTGTTCCGCTGAGGACCACGCTCTGCCTTCCTGTTCCCCGGAGGGCGTCGTTCTGCCTTCTCACCCTACTAAAGCCGATGACCCAGTTTCCCACACATGGGTGCTGTCTAGCAACCCCGGCAAGCCTGCCCCAACCTCATGCCTGCCCCGCGGTTACTTGAGGAGGCTGCTATCTGTTGGGCAATGCCTGCCTCAGGACCTAAGGGGCCGTGAAGACATTTTGACCAGAGGGCCAGGACCGCTGGGGGAGTGATTGATTTCTGGCACTCCGGGAGTACCACCATTTGGGGGGGGGGGGGGGGGGGGGTTCTGTCATGTAATATCAGAGAAGAAACTCTGGACTACAGTTCCCAGCAGCCACTGCACCACACCATCATGTCACATGACCACCTGCACCTGAACCTCATTCTTATTAATGAGCACTTACCGGTATTTATAGCCACAGTTTTCACTACACCAATTGTCTTCTCTTGACATGTTATGCTCTGTTGTCTCATATGTATTGTTTTGTGTTTGTTTTAATTTTCATGTGTTCATATTGTCTTCTGGTGTTTTGGTTTGACTTTTGTTAAACTTTAAATCTGCACTTGCATCCATCTCTGCCGTGAAACCATGACATGTTTACTCAAAATCAACCCTTTTTATCATATTTTAAGAATCTGAAAGGACTACCCAGCAGTTAGATTATTTTAGTTTTAGTAAAATTATTTTATTTTCTTTCTTCTTTTTCTTTCTTTCCCTCTTAATTTTGTTGTGCCCATTGTTTTGACTGGAATGCATTCTGTCTCATAGAATGACTATTTTGTAGTAATTTGTTATCTCCATTGTTGTTCTGAAATGCATGGGCTAATACCTGAGGCAATTGTAATGATATGACTGTGTTACTGTGTATTCGCAACAGGACAATGTTCTTGTATTTGTGTACATTAGCTGCTTAGGGCGGAGGGGAAGTCTGGAGGTTTTGGGGAGGGGGAGTTGTTTCATTGTTTGTTCCACTAAAATCAGAAAAAAGGAAGGAAATTTTAACGTACCATCTTTTACATTGTATTGCTTCATTCCTTCATTAAATAAATGTATTGCTTCATTCGGTCAATAGATGCAAATACAGTTAAAGCATTTATTCAAGAGAACAACAAAGTCTAGGCAATACAAATTGAAAACAAATGAGAAAACAAAACAATATAAAAAAAAAGGAAATCAGAACACAGAACAAAGGTTTGGTAATGGCTGGTAAATGCTGAACAAAATTTCTCCCAGGACAAAGACGCACTGAGGTTTAAATATAGTCAAGGTATGCAACCAATGACAATGAGTTATACAACCAATGACAATAAAAGAGAAGAAATTGGATATGAACAAAACAAAACACACATGGCAGAATAAATAAAATATGGCAACACTAAAGCAGACTCTGTGGGGGAAATCCTTGACAGACCACCCACCGAACACTCCCCCGGCAGTCCTGCCCCCAGGCAAAATGTCTACATAAAACACAAAGTCTCCAGAGGCAAGAATTTCCAGCACAGCTAGGAAGCAAAAATGGGGCATCTTGGCAGGAAGCATCAAGTGAGTCTCTGACAGGCTTGCTGAGGTCTGCTGGCATGGCTGAGATAGGCTTGCATGGGGCAGGTGACAGGGCTGGGACAGGCTCACTGGTGTTAGGCGGTGGGGCTGGGACAGGCTCACCAGGGTCAGGTAGTGGATCTGGGGTAGGCTTGCCTGGGTCATGAGCCAGGAACAAGCTTGGGAGGCCACACTGTCAGCCTCAGCTGTGAGCAGGTTTTGGGAGACTGTGTCATTGGCCTCAGGCAGGAGCTTGAACAGAAAGGACAAACCTTCGGCCTCAGGCTTGAGCTGGACATGGGAGAATGTATCATCAGCTTCTGGCAGGAACAGAACTTGGGACTTGGGAGGCCATGCCATCAGCCTCTGGCTTTAGCTTTGCTGTGGATGCTGTCCAGTTGGCCTCTAAAGAGAGCTTTGCAAAGGAGGCCATGACGTTGATCTCTGAAGGGAGCTATGCAGGAGAGGCTGCCACATTGGTCTATGGCTGGAGTATGGTTGTGGAGGCTGACCTGTCATCCTCTGGTTGGAGCTCTGTATTGGAGGCTGCTTCATCAGCCTTTGGAGAGAGCTTAGCAGGGAAGGCCGCCTCATCTGCCTCTAGAGAGTGCTCAGAAGGGGAGGCAGGCTTTTCAGCCTCTGGATAGAGCTCAGAAGGAGAAAGCATCCCATCGACCTCTGGCTGGAGCTTGCCAGTGAAGGTGCCTCATCCAGTGCCTCATCAATCTCAGGAGGGAGCTCAGCAGGGGAGGCCACCATGTTGGTCTTTGCCTGTGCTTCATCTCCAGCATTCTTCTCCTCAGATAAGACAGAGAATGGCCACATGGTTTCGGCCAACAGGCTGATGCTCCCCCCAAAATCTTCTAAATCAAAGTTAATGCCCCCCCCCCACCCCACCCCCCGCCCCCATAAATCACTCTCAGATTATTTAGGAGTTCTCCCATGCTTCCTATTCACATGGTTCCCATGGCAACTAGATGGTCTTGGACAAGAACATGATGTACTGCTTCTCTTTGGGCTTGGGGTTCAACAGGCTATTAAAATATATTTGGCTCTGAATCATTTACATTTACTTACATTTATTCATTTAACAGATGCTTTTATTCAAAGTGACTTAAAAATTAGGAAATACAAGCATGAATACTTTCAGGAGGTCCTCAGAGCCATCAAAAGGGTCCGGGGATAGACGAAAGTCCACTGGGGAAAACGGGCTAAGTTGAATGCAGGCATGGTGATCCTGGCATTACACCCTTCTCTCTTTCCTGCTGCATCCATGTTAACAGCAAAGTGTTCTGTCATGTAATGCGAGTGGAGACAGATCCAAATGCAGTTAAAACATTTATTAAGGAGAGGAAGGTGGACAAATCGAAAATGTGAATCAAAATCATGAACAGGAAACAGGCAGAGGTCAGGAGATCAACAAACGCCAAAGGCTAGGCAATACAAGAGCCTAATGAAAAAAAACTAAACAATATCACAATCCAGGAAATCGGAACAAAGGTACTGACATATGAGGAAATGGCTGAACAATATTTAAAAAAAGACATGTTAGGGATACAACCAATGACAATACAGGGTAGGATACAGGACATGAACCAAAACAAAACACACATGGCAAAGTAAACATGACATGACGTGTAAGCATGAGCTGTGGTGAGCTGTGATGAGCTGTTGTTGAGCTGTACATGAGCAGCTCAATACATGAGCTGTGGTTGCTTATGCAAGCTGAGAACCTCTGCTCGCAGTGCTAAGCACGAGGGGGAAATTGCTGACAGCAACATGTATTTACAAAATTAATTTTGTAGTTTAATGCTGTCATTTAAAGCAAATATATGAAGATTTTGGCACGCTTTTATGATGCATTTTGAGTGAGATAAACTTTCATGACTTGTTTACTGCATTACTCATTTTTTTTTATAACTTTGTCACAGAACTTTTTTTGAAAAGTGCTTCTAATTCATTAACATGACAACTACATATCCAGGGTTAGTGGCAGATCAGTGATGACTGAATGGTTATGAGTTTGAACCTCAAGCCGATAGAGTGCACCTTTTAGTAAGGTCCCTAAATGTCTAACTGTTTGGCTCTAATTGGACTACATTATGACAACTTCTACATTGCTTTAGATAACAGGTTCTATAAATTAAATAAATGTAAATGTGCACAACTGTTTAAAGGGTTTTTGCGTTTTTTTCAGTAATAGTAACTATGAGCAGGGTCACCAAATTGTTCATCACACATTCTTCAAGATGTTCTAAAACAATCTTTTGCAAGAAATTCACACCAGCACCTACTGAAGAAGAAGAAGAAACTTTTAAACATGACCTCAGGGAGAAAAGCTTGTGGTAAATGAGGGGGAGAGAAGTGCTGGTGCAGCATGGTTTTGTGACTATCACAGTTTGAGTTTGAGGAGCTTTTATGTGTTACTGTATCTCTAATGTAGTTCTCCATCATGATGGAGACAGGAACACAGCTGGTGCTCAAATTGGCCTCAAGAGAAACATGGACATGAATAGTGTGAACATTTACATTTATTCATTTAACAGATTTTCGTTTTCCCCCAAAGTGAGGCGGAATTCAATGCAAACGAAGAGCTGTTAAATGAGCCAAGAGTGATACAAGTGCTGCAAAACTAAATTACCACCAATTGACCAGAAATAAGTGCTAGATACACTGTAGTGGTAAGAAGTACAGAAAGACTCACAGCTTAACATGAAACAAAGAGTACATGTTATTGTACTCAGAATTGCTCCAAAACGATTGAAGTGACTGAAGCCATTGCTACAGTGTATAACTTAATCCCTATGTTAGGCCTGTAAGATTAATTTCTAAGTATATTCTCATGGGCCAGCAAATTACCACATATGGTTGGATTAACTCACCAACAGTCTGGTGATGTTGTCACTTTTTTAAATAAATATCATAGCTGGTTGATCTGTTTCATAAATTGTGACAGTTTTAATATGACAATCATGCCTCAGTCACAGTCATTCCCACTGTTGTTGAAATAGACCAATAATAAAAGGATTAGTTTCAAACTTTGGCCATGCTCTGTATATTAGAACTAACAGTGGTACTTTGTCTCACGGTCAACACTCATGAAAACCATGACAAATGACCTGACTCTTTTCACAAGCTTACTGCAGGTCAGCTACACGCTACACCTCATTCATACAAATATAAATCACAATATCACAACAGCTCTGAGGCCTTCAAATCTGTTTAGTGAAATATTTTATTTCATCCACTCGCAGTGGTCCTGTAAACACAAAGCTCTGGGATTATTGGAAATTGTGTTATTGTCAAAACTGTAAGGGAAAATTTGTAACAATTTTAAATAAGAGTGAATATCATGGGTCAACTTCAGAGAAGGTCTTGAACACATAAAGACTTTATTCTTTATTACACTTTATTCTTAAACTTTTTGCAGGCTTAGTGATTATATTTTGCATGTTGCTATGAGGCATGCAGTATATGACCAGTCACTGGGTTATTTAATATATACATTAAGCACTATTGGCAATAGCACATTCTGGAATGCGTAATCAGTTAAGTGCCCCACGATATTCAAGGTGATCTGTTGCCTCAGACAAATAAAAAGACAATGTCTTAGCACTTACAAGTGATGTTGGATACTGTGTAGCAACTGTATTTTGAATATTCTTGTATACATCATGCTTCACCTAAATGTTTAAGACAGATTCTAGACATGTATAATTCACAAAACATCTGCCTTTAACACTCTAAAAGAAACCGTGGATTACAAACAAACCAAACTGAGTTATTTTGATCAAGGAGATGTTTAAAACATCCACAAAACTGAGTAACCAACTTATGATCCAGTGGACATTACAAAAAAGTAAGCCAAAGCTAATGGTAAATTTAATGTCATGTAAATGGTGCATTTAATGTCATTTAAACTGGACTGTTATCACACATTTTTGCTTCTTCTATTGTACAGTAATGGTTTTATGGATAAATATATTGATACAAACCATGTTTCTCCAAATAAATAGTCTAGGTTATACATGAAACCCTGTTCCCTGAGAAGGGAATGAGACGTTGTGTGAGCTTTCCACTGTAGGAAGCACCCTCACACGTGACCAGTATCTGAAGTCTGTGTGAAATTACCCCTATTAATAGGCCTGCCATGATCAGGTGATGTGGCAAATACACCCGTTGCATGACAATAAATTGGCATCTATGAACCACATCATCAGCCTCTATTATCTGATGCGAAGACACAATTCACAGGCAGGCCCCAGTATGACAAAGCTACACAATGTCTCATTCCCTTCTCAGGGAAAATGGTTATATGCATAACCCAAAGCTTCCCTTTCAAAAGGAACTCAACATTGCGTGAGCTTCACACTGTAAGAACAAGTATACCCACTCCGTCATACTGAGGGTATGGCCTGTCACAAGGCTATATCAATAGGGGCATGGCTGGCCGAGATGGCGGCCACCATCCATCCATCTTCTACCGCTTAATCCTTTTCAGGGTCATGGGGAACCTGGAGCCTATCCCAGGGAGCATCGGGCACAAGACGGGATACACCCTGGACAGGGTGCCAGTCCATCGCAGGGCACTCGATCACACACACATTCACACACCCATTCATACACTACGGACACTTTAGACACACCAATCAGCCTACCATGCATGGCTTTGGACTGGGGAGGAAACCGGAGTACCCTGCAGCACGGGGAGAACATGCAAACTCCGCACACACATGGCCCCGGGGGGGGCCTCGAACAACAGACCCTGGAGGTGTGAGGTGAACGTGCTAACCACTAAACCAATGGTGGCCATATAGACCCTAATTTTAGAAAATTGACCTTGCTAAGAAACATTCCTGTAAGAACTCCAAGACTGTACCCATTGTGCAATGTACTGGGTCTCACTGATGTTTCTAGTGTTTAGCATCGTCTCTAAAACCTCAGTTGAGAGTCCAGAATATATGAGCTGGTGCCCCTCAGAGGCCACTGTATTACCCTCTAACCAAGGGTAATAAATCAGTCAATCACCTGACTTGAATCCAATTGAACAAGATTTAAAGACAATATGTTTAGAAGAATGGGCCAAAATCACACCTAAATACTGTGGTCGGTTAATTTCTTCATACAGGGGGCGTCTTATAGCTGTCATTACAAACAAAGGCTTCTCCAATAAGTATTGAATACATTTCACTTAGGGTGTTCAGTACTTTTTTCCTGAGCCATTCCACTTAATTACACATAACTTTATTTATTGACTTTAATGTTGTAAATTCTTATATTTGCAGATTTCTTGAGTTATTACTGATGTTTGGTGAAAAATTTATGTGAATAACCTCATTGGAAACATATTTAATGAAAAAAATGTTGACGCATTCAAGACTTATTTCCCACACTGTATGAGCTGGCCCTTGAGGCCAACTGTAATAATGAATGAATGTGTGTGGCATAGACGACTCACACAGCACACACTACCTGTAAGGGTATCCCTTAGATAAAGCCTTTGAAGTGGTGACCCCCAGTGGAATGAGCCCTTATGCCCAGAGGCGTAGCGAGACCGCACACCTCATAAGCAATAGAGGTTGCCTTCACTATCCAAATTGAGATGTGCTGCTTTGATGCAGCATCACCTCTATTGTCACTGTCAAGCAAACCATCAACTGCTCCAACTTATGTCACTGGCCAATGCTGTTGATGAAGGTACAAAGAACCTTCACTGGACACAGTAGGTATAATCCTCCTAATTCCAGTGTAAGGAATGGAGGAGGGAGTAAGCACCTCCCACAGATGCTCCATCAATAGGGCCAAAATGGCTGGCCGAAATGGCGGCCACGTAAACCCTAGTTGTAGAAGGAACCAACCCTGCTGAGAAATATTCCTCTAAGGACTCCATGACTATAGATATTGCTCAGTTACTGGGTCTCACCTGAGTTCCTCAAACCATGATAAAAAAGTTACTACTTTAATGCATACAATTTTGTCATGGACGGTGCTCTAGCATTTAACATGATCTCTACAACCTCAGTTGGAGATCGGAATCTATGAGCTGGTGCCACTCAGGGGCCAGACTCACAATTTCCGTAGTTCCAGCTAAGGGTTATAAATCAACCCTCTGGCTTGAGACAATAGATCCCTGTGAATGGGAATCTCCCAGGGAGTGCCCTCCAGCAGAGATATTATATCCAAGAACCAAATTCAAGCTGGCCAATCTGGTGCTACTAGCGTCAAATGTGGCACAATCTTGGTAAACGCTTGCTAGAGCCTGTGGGAGCAACAGCAATTGGGGAAAGGCATACAGATGTGACCTCAGCTACATGTGTACCATGGCGTCAAGCCCTGACCTTTTTTTCTTTTATTGGTGTGAGAACAGCAGGCAGTGTGTTGTATCTTCGGAGGTGAACACATCCACTTCCGGTCGGCCAAACCACCATATGAACTCACCCACTTGTGGATAGAGAATGTCTACCCTCATATTCTGGTTGCCCGGAAAGCACTTTGCACTCACTGACAAAACCTTCCCTCTGCCAGCTTGCCTGAACAGGGGGCACAAATGTAATCCTCCATGGTGGTTGATATAGGAGACCACAGCTGCATTGTCGAACACATGGTGACCTCTTAACTGAAGAGAAGGAATTCAGTGTTAAGAGTATGGCCCACGTCTCTAGGTGAATTATATACCACATTAAATGAGGGCCGATCCAGAGACAGTGAGGGAGGCATCTATCATTACCGTCTTGTGATAAAGAGATGCCCCTAGAGTGTGACCTGAGGCTATAAACCGGGGACACCTACAAATTCTCAGAACACGTAGGCATCGCCACGTGACATTGAATACTCTCAGGGGTTTTGTCCTTGAAGGATAACGGTTATAGGTAAGGGACCGAGGAAGAGGTTTTCTTGTGAACAAATACGGCTCCCTGCAACTAGACTGAAGGTCTTCAAACAGACTCTTTCAATCGGGTACTTGGCTGTGGCACTGAGAAGAGCTTGCCCGTGACCGATTTTTACAGACGGTGAGACGGTTACTTTCTTCACAAAAAGAGAAGCGTTGAGTATTTTCAGAAGGAAATTTGCATTTCCTTCCTTCATCAAACAGAATTCAGCTTTGCTGCGAACCATTTTAATCCTCAAATCGATTCCATTCAGTAAAAGTTTATCCTGAAAAAATATATCCGAGTGAATGTGTCCAATCAGGTCAAAGGTGTTGCTTTCAGCACTGAAACTGGCCCTTTTTTTGAGATCTTCGTTTCGGTCATCTGGGTCTGTGGCATCCATATGCCCAGCTGTGTCTTTGTAGAATAGCCCGGTGCAAAATTGTGTTTCCAGGGTATCTTTTCCTTAGTTGAGAAGACTTTCAAAGGTAGCTCGATATGGGTATGTACTGCTAGACTGAGAAATAAGACGATCCCCGAGCATGAAATCCACTTGTGAAAAAAGTGAGGCTACGGGGTAGTTAACGACCCCAACCTTTGCATCGTTAGCTATATCGGAACCGTCAGGATTCACGATTTTACAGGACAGATGTAAAAAAGTGTTGTTCAAGTGGAGATAATCCTCCCCGTTTCCAGCCACGTAGAACTCCAGGGGGCCCGTTGCCTGTTGTGAACGAATGTTTAGCGGGTATAAAGTGTAGTTTAGCTATAAATTTTCCGTAACTAAAAGGTATAGGCTTGTTCTGATCCGTTTTGACTTCGATTACTATATCGGTGATGTGGTTCTTGGTGAGAGGTACGTAATGCAGCTTATCATAGATAATTGTGACGACTTTGTTGTTTTCTCACGTTATATTTACACATCTCAGTAACGGGGCAAAACTGTCACCAACTCGCTGATACTCAATAACGTCTATATATACATACATCGTGTAAAAGCCTGCGTGAATATCAGCGGGATTAGGCGCGTCTGGTTCTTGGGCCGTTATCGGAACACCGAGGTTCATACCGAGCATATATGCTAATTTTCCATTAGCTTTGAACGCAAAATGTTTTTGGGATGCAATGTCTATTTTATTTTTCATACGGTTATAGGTTATCTCTATTCCAAGTTCCAATTTCTTCATGTTTTTGTTGATTTCACTAACCAGTTCCTCGATACTTTTGTAATATCCTTGAGTGATATTAACGTAGCTGTTTTGTGTTTTCTTTCCATCCCTCTGGATAATATGACACAGACAGTCTTCCTCTGTTAATTAGTACCAACTCTGGATATATTGAACCTCCCCGAGCGAGACTTCCCATATCCCACTCAAATCGATTGGTTTGGCGAATTTAGTAGTGTAGTGCGCGATCTTATTATTAGGGTAAATATTTAGCGACGTGTTGCTTGGAAGCATCACAAAGAACCTGCAATCTTCCATGTTTTAATGAATATAGATTTCAGTTTTGTTCATGACGATCCTTTTGTTATGTTAACTACGTCTTTGACCGGAACCCAGGAATTAAATTTATCGGGCCACCCCACCCATTTCACCAGGCAGACTTTTTTCCGGTTTCTGGTCTTTTCAGACAAGATTTTCTCAATTTTAAACGTCTTGTCCTTCCCGATAATGATCTCTTGTAACTCGGGTTCATAAAATGTTCCCTCAATTTTTTCACCATCATGGTCTAGTAATTTATATACCAGGGGATCTCTCGGTATCTGTTCGGAGCTTGTAAAATATTCATCTGTAAAATTTTGCCCGTATCCTTTTTCAAACTGTCTTTTTAAATGGGAAATTCTAATGATATAACCGACTTTAAACTTGAATTTTAGTTTCTTTAATTTAGGTGTGAACAGTCTGTAGAGGGTTTTAAATACTCTGAAGGAATTGGCTTCGTTGACCTTGGCGGGTTTCATTTTGATGCTGGAATGGTAATTGTGATTGTATGCTTGAATCAGATCCTGGACTACGTCGATGTATTTTCTCGTGTTAAAAGCGGTAAAATATCTCCACATCCTGGTCTTTAGTGTTCTGTTGAACCTTTCACACACCGATTCTTTTTGCCCCGTACCCGTAGCAAAGTGAACAATGTCATGTTTTTTCATTAATGTTTGAAAATTTTTGATAAAAAACTCCTTCCCTTGATCAGTTTGCAGTTTTTTGGGGATTCTACCTTCCTTTAGAATGGAATCAAAGTCTTTAGTTACCTCGTGTCCGGTCATGTTTCGTAACACACGTACCCAGGCATATTTGGATAAAATATCTATGCACGTGATCATAAATTTTGCGTTGTCATTGCTCTCTGACAGGTTGCTCATATCGACTAAATCAGCTTGCCATTGTTCATCGATGTTCTTTACAAAAACCTTGTTTCTTTTAAACTTTGTAGATACTGGTTTATGTAGACTGTACGCATCCTGCTCTGATAACCAATTTTTTATTTCAGTATCATTAGCTCTTTTACCTATTTTCTCAACTATAGCTCTTTGCAAACTCTCAACGCCACCGTATGAACCAGGTTCTGATGGCGTATAATATATATTCTTCATCAATCGCTCAGTCATTTTCGAGTGTCAAGACCAGAATGATCAAACGCATGTGTAGATTAAACATTTTATCTCAAAACACATGAGCATGGTATTACATATTCAATCAAAGCAACATTTTCCATTCTAAACAATTTATATCAAACATTGGTTTAGAGACATGATTAGTTTTACATTCAAATGTTTGAGCAATACATGTAAGATAAAACTTGATACAAACAACGTGTTAAAGACACACTCTATTTACAAATGTCTTCAGCATTTTGTGTTGTTTGGCTTCAGGCTTTTCTTGCAGTCAGAATAGACATGGCGTGTTTTGAAGTTTCCGACGAATGCGGTGGGTCAGCGGGTTCCAAAGAGGAGTGAAAGGTCCAGTAGTCCACAACGTCTTCGTACACCTGCTCGTTGAAAATGTCTTTGGTTTTCTCCTTGACCTCGTTCAGAACGGTTTTGATG
This sequence comes from Ictalurus punctatus, assembly GCF_001660625.3. Lineage (NCBI taxonomy): Eukaryota > Metazoa > Chordata > Actinopteri > Siluriformes > Ictaluridae > Ictalurus > Ictalurus punctatus. The sequence continues at coordinate 25,657,281 of NC_071284.1, forward strand.
TGAGGCTCGTCTTGCCATTCACACACGATGGTTTCAGCGATGGCTTGAATTTTTTCCAGGGATGGAGTGTGTTTGATACCGCACAATTTCAGACCTCTTGCCAACGTGTATTTGAACCACGGTTTAAACAGTTTTTTCAGCAATCTGTAGGTGTTTAGGTGCAGATAGTACTCTTCAGGATCGAACAAACACGCATGTTGGAGTTGACTCGGATGATCAGTCGCGCAGCCGTGGCAGTTGTCCTTCAGATCGTGTTGTATAATTCTGTCCAACAATTCTCCAGTAACCGTGTGTATGATGGCTAGCACGGTGCTGGTTATACAGCCGTCGGTTTCATCGTTCGTTGTCAGATAGGTCAGGTTTCTTTTTCCTAGGTTTTCGCCGTCTTCAAACCCTGAACTGGTCACATCATCATACAGGGAAGCATCAGAGTTGTTGAAAACAGGTCTGAGTTCAGAAGCCATATCGAATGTTGATGCTCAGAATGTATTGACTCGATATGTACTCAGTGTCAATTATATATCATGTAGGAGGAGTCTTGGGAAGGTGGAGTTTCTGCTCAGGGGTAGTATATTGATGATCTCAGAAGAGATCTTTTAGCCTTACTTTTATTTTTGCTGTTTCTTTGTTTCTTCCAATTTTTTGGAATAATTCATCGATTTGTTGGAAATAGCATTGTAGTTTGTGCCAGCTGGTTTGTTCATACCTCACTTCGCAGATCTCTTTGTGATCAGGTGTGTCGTCACCGGTTAATACCGAAACACAGTGCAGCGAAACCTGGTTCTTGCAGAAAATTTGTTGCTCTGATGCGGTATTTGCATTGCAGAGATGTACTGCTCCATTTACACCTGTACGCATCCAGGGAAAAGAAGTCCATTCTAATAATGTAGTCAAAATCCTTGTATGGGTATGCTTATTTTTTCACATTACTGCACATGTAGTGGTGGGTCAGGAATTTGCTAGCTCTTGCCTTAATCTTAGGATTATATTAATAATAATTGATGACTTCAAATCTAACTTATGATGTAAATGAAAAAAGTCTAACAATCTATAAAGGTAATTTGCCCTTTTTAAAATGCAAATCAAAGTATATTACTATTCAACATCAACTGACTGCTGGGATCATGGGACTTTTTTTTATAGACTATTAAACTGTAGGTTATGAATGAATAGACATACTTTATATGGCCTTTATTTATTGCTTTTTATATTTTATTTATTATATATTAAATGCTATGTAATTCAAATAAATAGCATTTGTTTTAGGTAATTAGTCTGTTGGTGCCTTTCAGAGGAATCAGATTTAAATATTTAAATGCTCAGAATCTTTAAATGCAATTTCTCTTCTGGGGTGAGCAGACTTTAAAATAGTAAACTTTTACTTGTGGTCAAGTAAGTCCTTTTACTTGTGGTAAAAATTACATTTTTATCAAGTGAAGGCCAGCACACAGTGGTTTTCACCACACATATAATTTCAGATGATAATTTTTACTGGTTGATATTTTGGTCTTTTTATGTTCCAAGTTAGGTGAAGATAGATGAGATGTTTAATTGCCTTTTTGTTTAAATTGTAAGTTTATGGGGAACTTATTTTCATTAATTAATTTATTCATATTATTCCTAAATCCTGGTCACAGTGGATCCAGAGCCTTTCCCAGGAACACTGGGCATGAGGCAGAAATACATTGGATGGGATGCCAGCACATCAGAGGACCTGACGGACACACATTCATTGCATTTCACACCAATAGGCAATTTAGCATAGGCAATCCACTTACTGAAATGTTTTGGAACATGGGAGGAAATTGGAGAATCCAAAGGAAACAGTTTCCTCCCACCTCCCAAACCCATTGCAGTAGTTGAATTGACTAGGGTACTCTAAATTGTCAATAGATATGAATAAGCAATGGAATATATGAGGGATGTTCTATGATGGATTGGTGTCATGTTTCTGTCCTGTGCCTAGTCTTCCCAGGATTGCATCTGGATCCACTACCAAGATGACCAATATAAAGCAGTCACTACAGATGAATGAATGAATAAAGCAAATTACCTGATTACAAATTACAAATGCCAGTGTCCTCCACTAATATTGGCACCCTTGGTAAATAGAATTCAATTTTCAATTCAATTAAATTTTATTTCTATAGCACTTTTTACAATAGACATTGTCTCAAAGAAGCTTTACAGAAATATCAACACGGTATACAGATAATAAAAGTGCGAATTTAGCCCAACTGAGCAAGCCGGTGGCGACAGTGGCAAGGAAAAACTCCCTAAGATGTTAAGAGGAAGAAACCTTAAGAGGAACCAGACTCAGAAGGGAACCCATCCTCATCTGGGTAACAACAGATTTGGCCTCAGGTTTGGCCTCAGAAGCAGCCGTAGTCTCAGCAATCTGGAATTGGAGTAGATGAGAGCTCCATCCAGAGGTAGGACATCCGAAACAGATCAGGCAGGTCGGGAGAGCAAAAAGGATCAGGATCTCTAGTATCTCCATAAAATTGTGTGTGGCTCAACAGAAGGAGCAAGGGAGAGAACAGATTATTAGGACTGTGCTTAGTGTAACGGACAGTCTAGTCAGGGTAGGCTTGAGTAAACAAATATGTTTTAAGCCTAGACTGAAACACTAAGACTGTGTCTGAGTCCCGAACACTAATTGGAAGGCTGTTCCATAAGTGTGGGGCTCTATAAGAGAAAGCTCTTCCCCCTGCTGTAGCCTTTGCTATTCGCGGTACTGTCAAATAGCCTGCATCTTTTGATTTAAGTAGGTGTGGCGGATCATAGAAAACCAAAAAGTCTCTTAGATACTGTGGCACGAGCCCATTTAGTGCTTTATAGGTTAATAATAGTATTTTATAATCAATGCGAGATTTCACTGGGAGCCAATGCAGTGTTGATAAGATCGGGGTGATGTGGTCGTATCTTCTGGTTCTAGTTAGGACTCTAGCAGCTGCATTATGGACTAACTGGAGTTTGTTTATGCACCTACTGGAACATCCAGACAGTAAGGCATTACAGTAATCTAGTCTAGAGGTGAACAATGTATGAACTAATATTTCTGCATCATGTAGTGACAATATATTTCTTATCTTAGAAATATTTATGAGATGAAAGAAGGCTATCCTAGTAATATTATCTTCATGAGCATCAAATGATAGGCTGGAGTCAATAATCACACCAAGGTCTTTTACTGCTGCACATGATGAAACAGAAAGGCCATCCAGAGTAACTATGTGATCAGAAAGCTTACTTCTAGCTACACGTGGTTCTAATACAAGTATTTCTGTCTTATCAGAATTAAGTAAAAGGAAGTTAGTTAGCATCCAACGTCTAATGTCCTTTACACAATCCTCAACTTTACTAAGCCGCTGTCTGTCCTCTGGCCTCGCTGAAACATACAACTGTGTATCATCAGCATAACAGTGGAAGCTAATTCCATGTTTATGAATAATTTGACCTAGAGGTAGCATATATAAAGTAACCAAATTTAACCTTGTTATGCATGGAGAAGTCTCCATTTACATCTACAAACTGATAATGATCAGTCAAATAGGACCTAAGCCAGGAGAGGACTGTTCCCTTAATGCCAACAACATTTTCTAATCTATCAAGGAGAATAGTATGATCTATAGTATCAAAAGCTGCACTAAGGTCAAGTAACACAAGCAACGCGACACAACCCTGATCAGAGGCCAGTAGTAATTCATTTATTACTTTAACTAACGCTGTCTATGTGCTATGATGAGGTCTAAATCCTGACTGATACATTTCATGAATGTTGTTCCTATGCAAGTATGAGCATAACTGCTGTGCTACAACTTTTCTAAGATCTTGAAGATGAAGGGGAGATTTGATATAGGTCTATAGCTGGACAGTTGAGAGGGGTCAAGGTAAATTTTTTTAATCAGGGGTTTAATAACTGCTAATTTAAGTGATTTAGGTGCATAGCCAGTGCTAAGGGAAGAACTGATTATATTTAAAAGTGGTTCAATTACTCCAGGACAAATCTGTTTAAAGAAACATGTAGGTACAGGATCTAGTATGCAAGTTGATGAATTTGCTGAAGAGATTAATGTAGCTAGTTCAGTCTCTCTAAGCGGAATAAAACATTCTAAACATTGATTCGCTATTGCTACTGTGTTGAATAGAAATCTCGAATTGTTTTTGTTATCTCCTATTAAGGTGGAGAGATAGACTTTTCTAGCATCGCTAAGAGATTTTCTATAGTTCAGTAGGCTCTCCTTCCATGCTGTTTGAAATACTACCAATTTGGTTTGACACCATTTACGTTCTAATTGTTGAGTGGTCTATTTTAAGGTACGTGTTTTATCGTTATACCAGGGTGCTAGTTTTTTCTCTTTAATTAATTTTCTTTTGAGTGGAGCCACTCTATCTAGCGTGTAGTGGAGTGTTGACTCTAAGCATTCAGTCGCCTGATCGAGTTCTATCAGATCAGATGGTGATCCAAATCTAATTGATGTCTCTGCGAGGTTATTTAGGAAGCTCGCTGCAGTAGCTGATGTGAAAGTACGTTTTATGAACAAGATGAGATAATGGTCTGAGACAACTTCAAACAGCGGAAAAATTACAATATTTTCTATATTTAATCCGTATGTTAGTGTGAGGTAAAGAGTATGACCACCATTATGAGTAGGTCCAATTACGTTCTGATTAATCCCTGCTGAATCTAAGATGGACACAACCGCTGTTCTCAGAGAGTCTTCCGGGTTATCAAAATGAATATTAAAATCACTGACGATTAATGCTTTATCTACAGAAACAACCAGGTTTGAGATAAAGTCTGCAAATTCACTAAGAAATTCAGTATATGGCCCTGGGGGTCTGTAAATAATAATTAGAGGAATTGACTTATTTTTTTGTGGCTACATAATTTATACTGGTATAAAGAATTTCAAAAGAATTAAATTTATGACTAGGTTTTTGTGTGACACCTAGATTTTGGGGTGCTTTGGGTTTCCAAGCATGTTGCATGCTACCTCGAGGGGAAATCATGACATCAGGTAAAAACATAAATGCTGAAAACCCTGAAAAGTACTGCAAACAGTATCACTGAATATAGGCAAATGTAATATTTATGATATTATTATAAAGCTACAACAATACTATTTTATTAATTTAATAATGAAATAATTGAATGATAAAATAATTGCATTAAATGATTTTAGGGAGTAAAACTACTTTTCTTGTGGTGGTGTTTTGAGGCAGTACAAATATTATATAAAATTACAATTTCTGTAACCTTTACAATAACATGATATATTGAATGCCTAAGCTGTTGCCTCTCTCTCTAATTAGTTCATAATAGCTCTATAATGAACAAGCGCTATTTGTATGAATGTCATTCAACTGAGCCTGTTAAAGCTACAACCATTTTATATACAAACATCCCCAGCCTTAAGTATTCTTAATGCATTCTCTAACCTAACAGCTATAATTATTATAATATAAAATAACATATGGTTTTGCTTCTCTAGCTTACAGCAGTGTTTCTCAAATTTTTGACTGAAATTTTTGCATGTTTTTTTGTACAAGCTTTGAGGTTATACACAGCAGCGCTACTAACCCTATTCTACCACTAACCTAATGTTCTGTATTGAATATATAAAATTAAAGTAAAAACAAGACAGTGATCCTCTTCCTGGAAGAATTTTATAAGCATTTTTTATGTAAATAATTAACAGTAAAATTTGTCCTTGACAGGCTTATATCCTCCATTTCAGCACTGAGAGTTTATGCCACTGTTCCTGCATAAATGGTAAGTAGTAAGTGAAGTAATACTTATTAATTATTAACCTTGTACCTTCAGTTCACAACTAAAGACACCAAACTTATTTTGGATTATTGAGTATGTATAGGTTGGGGGATTGTGTAAATTAGATTTTTCACCAAACTTTCACTTAAAGGTGACAGTATTGGACCAGGGCCATCTATGCACTGTGTATCTAGACACCCTTGTTGTTTTATTCAGGCCACAAATAAATCTGTCCTTGTCCTCTCTCTTTTTCTCTCTGTCTCTTTCCTTTTTATTGAGGGCTTACTTAACCTTCTGAGAACACTTTTGATTAAAATGTAAAGGCTGTTCCTTGCAGGCTGCAACTCTTTTGCTGTGATTAGGTAAAAGCAGGCTGAAGGAAGGGGGGTAGGTTTAGATTGAATGCCTGAGCCGTTGCCTCTCCTTTCTGAAAGAGTGGTGTGCTGACATTTCACACGTCTCTGTTTACTGCAGTGTGAAGTCGCCTACATCTTTCCCCTGTGCCTGTTCTCACTTTTCCATTATAAAGTCTTTATCTGCAAATTGCCCTTTTGTGAACTAGCCCACACACAACCAAAACACAGGGCTAAATCAAATAAATGACCAGGTCAGGTATATACAGGAAAGCCATTACTAAGTATATCGCTGAAGCCTACTCACCACACAGGCTAGGCTTACGGTGAAATCTGCTACCTTAATTACCTTCTATAGTGATTAATTAATTATCGTCCACACTAATAGTCTGTGTCAGAACTGGGAGAAACTGAAAGAAACAGTAAATTGTAGCTTCAGAACCTTTGCTCTTCAAAATTTTATTTAAAGTACATATCAACATCTGTTGCTGCAAGATATGTAGGAAAAGGTCCAAATTCTGCACTGATTAGAACATGTGTCTTTTAAAAAATGTCATTACTGTTAGTCATTGGAGAAATTAGCTATATAAACCTGCATATATATGATTATTCTCTAATGGACTAGTAATGGGTTGGTCACACTAATCCACAGGTTCCAAACCCTGGTGCTGGGGTACCCCCTGCCCTGCACATTTTAGAGGTTTCCCTGCTATAAACACACCTGATTCAACTAGTTTGCTAATTAGATTTTTTTTTTTTAAATGATCTAAACCCTTCTTTATTGTAAATTGTTTTTTAGAGCAGGAAAAAAGAAAAAGAAAGAAAATGTGCAGTACAGGGAGTACTCCAGGACCAGGGTTGGGAACATATGCTCTATGCCAAAGTTCACTTAAAATGTGTAAGCAATGTGATAAATATTATGTAATCAAAAGGTCAAAACCTTATCACAGGGTTCCCCTGTCATCTATTATTAACCCTTAAATGCATGCATGTTTAGCCAATCATTATTACATATTTGGGTCGTTAGCAACCCGGAGCTTATATCTAACATGGATGGATCTCTAAACTGCATCAATAATATAAAACTTTTCTAATATTTTGTTAAAAATTGCAAAAATAATAAAATACAGCATATTTTATGGCTGGCCACGCTCACAGCAACAGTCCACAGTTTCGCGATCAAGTGATGATGGGCTAATGTGGCACCGTTTGTGCTTTCTGGCACCTGTTTGTTCTTCTTCATCTTTTGCTTTTGGCAAAAACCAAACAGGCTTGATCCCATAGGTCTCTGTATGTACTGCCAGAAGCTGCAACGTCCTCTGAATGGGATGAGCTGCTCATCAACTGTCACATACATGCCAACATTGTAGATTTTTTTGCAATTGTCAATTAAAGCATTCCAGAGTGATTTAAATTGAGCAAATTTGTCATTGATTTTTCTCTCCTGACATGTGTCATGGTCATCAAATCTCATGAATGATACAATCTGTTCAAACCTGAATGCTGAATGCAGCCTCCCACTGTGACCGCTGGACCAGACAGATCTCAGAGATAGACACCAAGCAGATAGGACTCCTATCACAGCTTTCATCTCAATTTCATCAACAAATTTCCATGTACTTGGATCTCTGCCTTTAGACACTATATACATCCTTGCATACTTCTTAGTATTTTCTATCACTTTGTGCAGGATATCATCATCAATGAAACATGAAAACACATCACTTTCAGTCAGCACCAGTTTTGTCTTGCCGCAAGGCAATATTACAAGCTCTTGTCCTGTTTGAAGGAGGGTCGGCTGATAACTAAACAAGTACTTTTTTGCATGTGTAGGACTCTGCCTCATCTGTTGTAACTTGGAAGAGCTCGTTTTGAGCAGCTGCTTCCCCACCATCAACACTGTCATTGTCAGAGGTAATTTCCCCGGTACATTTAGCGTCTGGCTCATATTCGGGAACCGAGTCATTCGATACATTACTCTCAAAACTAACATTTTCATCATCATCAAAATCAATATTTTCTTTGCTGACCACTTCACTGATCCACTGTCAAGTGAAGCTAATATTTGATTACATACTTGTTCTGCAGTAAATCAATGAGCGATGTCAAATTTTGTAACGTTTGTTTTATGTCTGACGTAATTATGAATGACACATCACGTCATCACTGTTTACCATACACTTGGTGGAATAAAAGGCCACCTTGAGGAATAAAAGTGAACTGCATTACTGAGCCATGAGCGAGTCATGTTGTGTGGAAAAATATACTTACACTATTATATATGATACATTATAAAACAGACATTATTTGGCAATTTTTTTTTCTTGCTATATTGTTGATAATAAATAGATTGAGGAATACCAAGAAGGTGGAGGTCTAATTTTTTAAAAATTAGCAAGGGTTGCTAACGACCCAAGGTATGCATTTAAGGGTTAACTTATGACTACCATATATTACTCATTTGGTAAATGGGGTTTATCTTACTTAAAGTTGACTGGCATGTAGTGAATAAATGTATAATTACAGATGTATGTGCATCTCTAAATTTAGAGTGAGTGGTAGGATTAGCACTCTTAGCTTGTTGTATGACAAATGCCACCTAGCAAAATTGCTCGCATTCCTGCAACTTTTGGATGAAATGAGGTTGCAGTCATGGATGTGAGAGGACTTAAGGCCCTGCTCCTTGAGTTATTGCTCTTATGCAAAGCCACTGACTCTGGTCGTGGTGAACACATTTGTCTTCTCACAAATGAACCTCCCATAATTGATGAGGGCACAACATCAATAATTCAACCACACTGATTTTTGATCAGATTAATGATGGGGTCTATTCAACAGCTTATTCAACAATGTCTCCAGTGTTCAGCTTGAAATAAATATAGAGATTAGTTAATAGCTGTAAACTTTCTTCTGGTTTATGCTCCCTTTCAAGCAAAACAGAAGCCTTCATAGATCAAAAAAGCACTTTGCAGGTTTCAACGGACAATAACCAAACATGTGCATGGATCTGTATCTGTTCATCCATATCTGTATCTGCTTGTATTTAAACATGATTTGGGCATGGACTAAGACTAGAAAGTTGTGTTTTTTTTGTTGTTGTTTTTTGTTACAAATTTATTAAATGTGAAACTCTGGAAAACACAAAAAATAAGACATACCATCACTGTCAGCATGGTCTTTGAATTCTGGCTCTGAAGATTGCTCAACCTAAGCTTCATTACTCAGGTTTTAAATTTCTCACTAGAGATGTGCATGTGACTTTTTGTCATGCAAGATTCATATCAGACCACCAGCTTGCACCCACATGAATGTAAAAACCTAGCTATTGTGTCCTCAGGATGCCAATACTGATGCACAGGAATTTTTTGTGGATTAAAACAAAAAACAATTTTCAGAAGAATTTCTGATTAAGCATGAACTACAGTCAGTACTCTTCCCAAATGGCCTTAACGCTCTTACATTTGCCATGGCATTTTTATCATTTGCTACTGTAAACTGCAAAATGGTGCTAAAACACATCGACGCCCATTCTGCGAGTGTCAGTTTGAGTTAAAGAGGTAGTTCTACATAAAGAATGTCAGAAAATGCCTTTGTCTTTATTTTTGAGGGAAAGAAATTCCTAATGTTACAGGGATTTTATATATATATATATATATATATATATATATATATATATATATATATATATAAAAAACCATAAACTATAGGCTTATTGAAGTTCCTAAGTAGGGAAATTCAGGTACAGAATGCAGTATGTGAGTAAAGTGGGCTACATGTGTCCAACATATTGCAGCAATGCTTGTCCGCAGGGGACCTACATATTTATTTATATTTACATTTATGGAATTTGGCAGACGCCCTTACGAAGAGCGACTTACATTTATCTGAGCAGTTGAGGGTTAAGGACCTTGCACAAGGGTCCAGCAGTGGCACCTTGGTGGTGAAGGGATTTGAACTCATATGGCTGAATGATTTGAATAATGTGAGTACACATTACAGGAGATCAGTGTACACATTAGAGGAGAAGCATGTGAAAAAAAAAATATATTTGCGTAGGCAAAGACCTTATTTAGGATTGCAACTGTGAACGTACTTTGGCTAATGTATGGTTGCGTTGTGTAAATATTGTTAATAATAAAAACACTGTGTATATATATATATATATATATATATATATATATATATATATATATATATATATATACATATATATACATATATATACATATATATACAGTGCCCTCCACATATTGTAAATTATGAGCAAAGACAAAGCAAAGACAAACAAAACACAGGTTAATAAAAATATCTATATTAGTTAAACATAGGTGTGCAACAATTATTGGCACCCTTTTATCCAATACTTTGTGCTCTGAGTCTTCTCCTGTAATGCCTTATGAGGTTCGAGAATACATTGCAAGGGATCTGAGACCACTCCTCCATACAGAATCTTTAAAATTTCAAGGTGCATGGTGGTGGACTCTCTTCTTCAGTTCACCCCACAGGTTTTCTATGGGTTTCAAGTCAAGGGACTGGGATGCCCATGGTAGGACCTTGATTTTGTGGTCAGTAAACCATTTTTGTGTTGATATTAATTTATATTTTGTATCATTGTTCTTCTGGAAGATCCAACTATGCCCATTTTAAGCTTTCTGGCAGAGGCAGTCAGTTCATTTAATATCTGTTGACATTTGATAGAGTCAATGATGCCATGTATCATAACAAAATGACCAGGTCTTCTGGCAGTAAAACAGCGGCAAACCATTAAAGAGCCACCGCCATATTTATCCGTGGGCATGAGTTACTTTTCCATATGGCTACCTCTCTGTGTACGCCAAAACCACCTCTGGTTTTTATTGCCAAAAAGCTCTATTTTGGTTTCCATAGAACCCGATCCCATTTGAAGTTCCAGTAGTGTCTGGCAAACTGAAGATGTTTGAATTTGTTTTTGGATGAAAGTAGAAGCTTTTTTCTTGAAACCCTTCCAAACAACTTGTGGTAATGTAGGTGAATTCGGATTGTAGTTTTGGAGACTTTCTGACCCCAAGACACAACTAACTTCTGCAATTCTCCCATTGTGATCCTTGGAGCTTTTTTGACCACTTGAATGTTCCTCTTCACGGTGCTTTAGACATGTGTCCAATCCCAGGTTGATTCATAACATTTTCAATTCACTAAAACTTCTTAATTATTGCCCTGATTGTGTAAATGGGCATTTTCAAAGCTTGTGCTATATTCTTATACCCACTTCCCATTTTGTGAAGCTCAACAACCTTTTGCCATACATCACGGCTATATTCCTTGGACTTACCCATTGTTATGTTATGTGTTACCTTATATTTATATCCCTGTGAATCAGGAAGTCATGGTTGAACAACTTGTTGTTCTTAGTCACCCAGGTGTACTAAAAATATTAAATCATATGAATAAAAAATATTAAATTGCTACAACTCATTTGGACAAGCCTATGAAAGACTAGGAGAGTGTAGTCTGGTCAGACAATAGCAAAATTTAACGTTTTGGCTGTCATACTACACACCGTGTTTGGAGAAGAAATGGCACTGCACATGACCCTAAAACACTGTAACAACAGTGAAGTTTCTGGAGATGGAAGCATCATGGTGTGGGGCTGTTTTTCATCACATGGTACTGGCAGACAACATATAATTGAAGGAATGATGAATGGAGCCCTTTATCAGAAGATTCTTGAGAAGAATCTGCTGCCATCCATCAGGATGATGAAGATGAGACGTGGGTGGACCTTCCAGCAGGACAATGATCCAAAGCATAAAGCAAAGGAAACTCTCAATTGGTTTCAGAGAAGAAAAAAAAATCAAGGTGTTAGAATGGCCCAGTCAATCACCTGACCTGAATCCAATTGAACAAGATTTGAAGACAATATGTGTAGAAGAATGGGCCAAAATCACACCTGAAGAAAAAAACAAAAAAAAACAAAACTGTGTTATTCCACTTTATTACACATAACTTCATTCATGGACTTTAATGTTTGGATTTCTTTAAATGTGTGGATTTCTTGAGTTAATACTGATGTCTGGTGAAAATTTCATGTGAATAGCCTCATTGGAAATATATGTCCTGAAAAAAAATGTTGACGAGTTCAATACTTATTTCCCCCACTGAGTGTGTGTGTGTGTGTGTGTGTGTGTGTATATATATATATATATATATATATATATATATATATATATATATATATATATATATATATATATATAGAGAGAGAGAGAGAGAGAGAGAGAGAGAGAGAGAGAGAGAGCAACAATTCTTTTTTTCAGATCCTCAGAGAGTTCTTTGCCATGAGGTGCCATGTTGAACTTCCAGTGGCCAGTGTGAGAGCGTGAGAGTGTCCGGTGAGAGTGTGAGAGCAATGTCACCCAATTTAACACACCTGCTCCCATTGACACCTGAGACCTTGTAACACTAACAATTCACATGACACTAGGGAAGGAAAATGGCTAATTTGGCCCAATTTGGACATTTTCACTTAGGGGTGTACTCACTTTTGTTGCCAGAGGTTTAGACATTAATTGCTGTGTGTTGAGTTATTTTGAGGGGACAGCAAATTTACACTGTTACACAAGCTGTACACTCACTACTTTACATTGTAGCAAAGTGTCATTTCTTCAGTGTTGTCACATGAAAAGTTATAATGAAATATTTACAAAAATGTGAGGGGTGTACTCACTTTTGTGAGATACTAATAAATAAATATATATATATATATATATATATATATATATATATATATATATATATATATATATATATATATATATATATATATATATATATAAATTATTGCTGCTGATTATGCATCATTTCAGGTAAAATGGTGCCGAACAAAAGTGAACTATTTTTTAAACCTTATGCCAATATCTCTGTGGGTTTATTACTCAAACAAACAAATAGTGTCCAAATCAAATTGAATTGTTACTGAAATGCAGTTCTTTTGTGTGGACCATTAGCATGGCAGTGATGGAGGATAAAATGTAGAGTTTTTATAAACATTTATAAGACCACGTCATGTGAATTTTAGAGAAAATTTAAAGGATAATTTAAATAGTTTCCTCCTCTAAGCTCCCATTCACCAATTCAGCAGTTCATTTGGCGTTTTATGTGGAAGGTGCAGGCCAGTTCTGAAAGTAATTTGCAATTCCTCTCGCTGTGTCTGAGCACCAGCTTAGGCTTGAGAACCATTTTGGTGGAAACGAGGTGTAAATACAGACACTTTCTGGAGCTCTGATCAGTTCTAATCAGCCCAGAGGGTTCCAAACCATTGTTTTATTTAGAAATCACACAGAACAGAACAGGCAGTTGAACAAATGTGTTAATAGTGTTAAGCACTTTTTTATCACATGCATGTGTAACATCTTAACTTTGACAGCCCTTATATAAATGAATTTGCCCTTTCATACTTCTTTACCTTCACTGACCCATGTACAATACAGTAATAACATTGTGTTTTGTGCTCTTTACTTATTGTAAGTACCATGTGCTTGTTTAATGTAAAGCTTGAGCTGACTAACCGATGTTGGTGCACAACTCGCTAACAAGCATTAGGTTTTCCCATTCTTTGTTGTACTTATAGAAATGAGAGATTTTAGGCTATTCTGCTCAAGGAGTTTATTTACTAATTAATGGCAACAGTACAATATAATTGCTACATTCCATACGCCTCTTTGTTATGCTCAACCACAGCTGGCATAACTTTCTGAAGGTGGTTGATGTATCTGTTGCAGGCTGCTTTAGTCAGGCGATCTGTCCAGAAAATCACAATGGCCTGAAGAAGCTTATCTTTACTCCTTATCTTGGCCTTGCTTCTGACCAGCTCTATTGGGTTGGGGTCTAGTGATCTGCAGACAAATAAATGAGAAATAAATAAGAGTTAGATTAATTTGATTTGCTCACTTTTCATAAACGAATTCACCTAAACTGGCTACCCTAGAAAGACAGACAGATGAGAAACATATTCGGCTGGTGTTTTCACCCAGTTGAACCCCTCCTCAGCAATGGCAACTCTCTGGCTGCTGTATGTTTTGGATAACTGTCTGTAATCACCCAGCATAGTAAGAAAATACATAATCAATTCTGCTAATATAATTTAAATTATATATATATATATATATATATATATATATATATATATATATATATATATATATATATATATATATATATATATTTTTTTTTTTTTTAATGCTGTTGTTTTCGGTTGAACTAAACTTTGAAGATAACTCATGGTCTTTCTACCCTGACACGACATGGATCCCCAAACATGAAGCTTAATAGGATACTTAGATTTCAGTTTCATGACATGACAACTATTTTTCTTATAAGAAACATGAACCTCAGGAACCTCCTGTGATTGGGCAATATTTCAATCTGGAAATATGTGTCTTTTAGATCTAACAAACCAGTCCTCAAACTGAATCTGTGGAACGATAAGTTTGAACATCAACATCTTGAACCTGAATGTCCAAAGAGTATGGTTCAGGTGACACAGATATAAAATTGGCCGCATACTCCAATCTTTTTTTGCAGACCAGGAAATAACAGATGTAAAGCCCTCCCTCCCTCAGAGAAAGAGGTACATGTTATATGGCCCCTTTGTCCAAGAGGGATCTTACTTCCTGCGCTAACATCAGGCTCTGCTCTGTGCTGAATACTGTGGTGAGCACACATCTGAACGGGGGGGGTTGAGCTCGGAACTACACCCGGTAACCCTTTTCCATTGTGGACAGAACCCATGGAGACACATCTGGCAGTAGTTTCCATTCTGTCAGAGCAGAAGCATCAGATTTTCATTGCACTGTGACAGCTCGGTGACCAGAAGGGACTGGAAAGTTGGGACGATATTGGCTAGGGGGAGCCCTACAGTAATACTGGGGTTAACTGCCCTAACAACCTGACATCTCCTGATACTTCCCACCATGACCCATCAGGACCACTCCTTCTTTGTCTGCTTTGCATTAATGATCATTCTTAGATTAGGTCTACTAGCAGGCTGCGACTGTGGCCCCCTGGCTTTCCGCTGGGAGAAGTGAGCCACAACAGTCTCCTCTGTGCTTCCCTCACACTAGTGCTGGCCTGGGCTCCACTCGTGGATGCCCATGCAAACTCGACCCGATGGGGAAGGAACTGGCTTAACACCGCCATTTGTTGTTTCACCTTGTGGAACCTGTTGTTGATGACATTAACTTGTAATATATATTTTCTTTATATATGCTACCTCTGGGTCAAATTATTTGTAAACATGTTATTAGCTTCCATTGTTATGCTGATGACACACAGATGTATGTTTCCGCAAAGTCAAATGACAGACACCAGCTTAATGAAGTTGAGGAATGTGTAAAGGACATTAGACACTGGATGCTTATTAACTTCCTTTTACTTAATACTGACAGAAGTACTCATACTTGAACAGATATGTTCACAAGACCCTGAGGTCCAAGTCCAGGTCAAGTCTCAAGTCTTTGAGGTGGAGTACAAGTCAAGTGTCATGTCTCTGTGGTAGAGTCCAAGTCAAGTCTCAAGTCTTCTTATTTTAGTAATAGGTCTTTCAGATAGTTATTGTAATTAACATTGTATGAGGCTAAATCAATTTTGAAATATTAAAACACATTACTTCACAGAATGTCGTTCATTTATTAAAAATTGTCTAATAAAGCACAGAAGGTTTTACTCATTAATTAAATGTTTATACACAATCAAAAAAGTATTACTGTCAAACTATTAATAATGGTCACTTGGAACTCAATTGTTAAATAATTTTTGGTTTTATTGGAAATTCAGTTTGAAACAATCTTAAAGCATGACTAGCTTGATTACTCTCCGTTCAAAGTGCTCTTCTGGTGGTGATTTATACGGACGCAGAGCCTGTCACCACAAGAAAAAAAATTGCTGTGCATGTTGAGCTATTTGAGTTGCCATAGTTTGCTGTAGTTCTCAAGTAATGATGGGTAAGGTAGTCTTCCAGTGAGTGCTGGTATTAACAAAACCCCCATGTACCGTATAGATGCAATTTAACTAGGTAAACTTTGCTATGAAAAAGAAACATTTGTACTTCTTGAAAATGGCCAGCATGCAAGCCCTGTGTAATGTCAAGCAGAGAGGGGACTCCTAACTACAGTTCCCAGCAGCCACTGCACATCACTGTATCACAGTCACATGACCACCTGCACCTGAATCACATTCTTGTTAATGAGCACTATGTGTATAGCCACAGTTTGCACTCCACTGTCTTACATTTGTCTTTCTTTGCCGTTGTCTTTGTTGCTGTGCATAAGGCTCTGGTTTATGTTTAGTGTTTGCCAAAGTATGTTGCCTCAAGGTCATTGTGTCTTTTTGTGTTTTGTTTTGTTCTTTATTAAACTTTAGTATCTGCACCTGCATCTGTCACCACCTTGAATTCGTGACACCCTGACAGCTGTGTAACACCGCAGATTCACTTTAGATTTTTTTATTACCAATGGGTAATGAACATGTGCCTTCAGATGCGTCACGCATCTATATACTGTAATAATGCTGGCTTGGTGTGTTTAGAGATGAATTGTGATATTTGCTCCTGCAGCACAGACTGATAGAGAATGAATGAGGAATGAATAGAATCAATAGAATGAATGAATGAGGAATGTGATGTTTGATGCTGTCATGTGCGGTAGTAAAGAGAGAATGTAATCGGGAATGCCAAACCACAATGACTTGTGTTTTTCATGAGTCTCTGTCTTCAGGTTCAAGTCAAGTCTCGAGTCAGTTGTTCATGAGTCCAAGTCAAGTCATTTTTTGTGACTTAAGTGTGACTCGAGTCCAAGTCACAGACATGAGATTCCATTTCTTCTAGGACCACATGCAGCTAGAAGTAAAGTTTCTGATTACATAGTAACTCTGGATGGCCTTTCTGTTTCATCATGACCAGCAGTAAAAGACCTTGGGGTGAGTATTCATTCTTGAGTTTTCATTTAATGCTCATGTAGATAATATTACTAGGATAGCCTTCTTTTATCTCAGAAATATTGCTAAGATAAGAAATATAATGTCACTACACAATGCAGAAAAATTAGTTCATGCTTCAGTTACCTCTATGTTGGATTATTGTAATGCCTTACTCTCTGGCTGTTCCAACTGGTGCTGAAACAAGCTCCAATTAGTCCAGTATGCAGCTGCAAGAGTCCTTACTAGAAGCAAAAGATATGACCACATCACGCCTATCTTATCCACACTGCACTGGCTACCAGTAAAAATTTCTCATTGATTAAAAAATACTAATATTAATGTATTGTGATGGCAGGCCTGCAGCCCATGCATAGTGCTCCTCGCGCAACTGTCAGCAAGGTGCTGAATGGACAGCGCCATTTCAGCACCCTGTTTGTTGTAGACAGCAAGAACGCACATGGCTGCAAGGCGAAGCGGCAGAAACACACATGGCTGGCAGGGGATGATTGGAGCAGCTTCTCCTCACTGTCTGAGAGAAGAGCAGTGGCTATAAAAGGGCGTAGCACACCTCAGCCTCTGCCAAGCCTCCTGAGTCCCGGCCCACAGTCGATTCAGCCTGTTCATTGCAACCCACACCGGGAAGATAGCAACCTATACCTGCACTCTCAGCACCTCTTCACCTCCATTCCG
This sequence comes from Ictalurus punctatus, assembly GCF_001660625.3. Classification (NCBI taxonomy): domain Eukaryota; kingdom Metazoa; phylum Chordata; class Actinopteri; order Siluriformes; family Ictaluridae; genus Ictalurus; species Ictalurus punctatus. The sequence continues at coordinate 25,675,053 of NC_071284.1, forward strand.
GCACCTGAATTTAAATAAAAATGCACCGTCTTTGTCACTACCTCTGCCACCAAGTGTCTGCGTTCTGCCTGTCCTGGTCCTGAGCGGCCATTGGTCTTTTATGATCCGTCACGCCTACTTCAATAAAAAGGTGCAGGCTATTTGTTGGTACCTTGAATAGTGTAGGTTACAGCCGGGGGAAAAGCTTTCTCTTACAAAGCCCAACAGTTATGGAACAGCCTTCCAATTAGTGTTTGGGGCTCAGATACAGTCTCAATGTCTAAGTCCAGGCTGAAATCCTATTTGTTTAGTCAAGCCATTTATGAATTATTTTTTCTTCGGTAAAGCAGCAGATCTAGAGGGCTCACAGGCATAGTGTTGTGTTGAAATGGGATGTTTGGATGTCGCTCACCCCCACTTTCACCCGTTTGCTCAGGTTATGTCCCAGGGCACCCTCATGTCTGTGTTACACTCTGGCAGTCCCTTTAGTTATGCTGTCAAAGCTAGTCTTGCCGGAATCTCTGGTTACACTCATGCAAAGTACATTGTCCTTAACCATTACAGGACAATAAGCATACCTAATAATCTCTCCCTCTCTCCCCCTCTCTCTGTCGAGCTACACATCTTACTGCTGAGATACCAGTGATCCTGACCGATTCTGCTCTCCAGACCTGCCTGATCCATACTGATGTCCAACTTCTGGTCACATGCTGCTGCTGAGGATAGTCCCACATGGTGCAGCACAAAGATCATTGAAATTACTGTGAGGATGGTACCACTTCAAAACCATAAAGATGGCTTTGGACCTTAATTCATATGCACAGTTGGAGAACAGTGGATAAGTTCAACACACTTCATGTAAAAACTTTAATGAATTTCCTGGTTATACAACTGCACTATTTGACCATGTATTATTATTTATTATTATTATTATTATTATTATTATTATTATTATTATTATTATTATTATTATTATTATCATCATCATATTTCTGTAAAGCTGCTTTGGTACAATGTCCACTGTTAAAAGTGCTATGCAAATAAAACTGAATTCAATTTAATTGAATAAGTATTGTGAGTGTGTGTTGGTTTTAAATGCATGTTTAATAATAGTTATTATACCTCAAACTGGTCTGACTTTCCTATTTCATGCATAGTCAGAGAAGTCTAGGCTTTTGCTGTTTTCACTACTATGTGCAATAATATTAACATGCTCTGACATACTTTTTAATGGATGAATACATTATATCAGGTTAGTTTTGTTTATGAGAATGTTAGCAGGCAAAAACACAGGACAACATACAATAAATAGCATAAATAATAAAATACAGTAAGAAAATAAATAATAAACTATAATTACAACAAAAGTGAAATACAATTGACTATTAAAAGCTCCACCTTTCAACCACTATATGACTTATCAAGGAAGATTCCAGATTTATTATTCAGGGAGAATTAGAGGAACAGAAAAGTGGACTGACTAGCAGCTAATGCAACAAATTGTGAGTGATGAACGACCATTGCCCTCCCTGTTGCTAAATAAAAGATTAGGTGGCATGCTGCAGACGGATAATGGCATTAATGTCATCGATCTGGCAGGAAGAGATGGATAGCAATAGGAAGGAAACCTGCCCCTTGCCTATAGTCTGACTTGAGAGTGTCTGGACCTGAATCTGCAACACACACACACACACACACACACACACACACACACACACACACACACACACACAAACACACACACACACAAACAAACAAGCAAGCACACCATTTTGTAGTACTGTAACTAAACACTGCTATGGCTACAGTGAAACTGATTTAGCATAATCTAGGTTAACATTCTATGATATCAAATACAAACACATCAAATTCTTCTCTATTGCAAAGAGCTGAACTGGGATGTTTCGGATGTGGAAAGTGGAGGTCCAATTCACAAGGCTGAAGAGAAATATAATGTAGTGTGAAATAACACCAACATCATAAAAAGAGGAGTATGTTTCATATAACAAGAGATGAGTATGATCTGGGGATGATCTAAGGATAAAGGCCCTCAGCAGAGTGGATAAGGCCATTGGCCATTCCCAGAAAACTATCAAAGTTATCTGTAAAGATCTACAGAAGAAAACTCAACAAGCCTGCAGGGTAGCACAATAGCCCAGCACTGAACATGCTGCTCAAGGCTATGCTGTTAAAAAGATGTTACAATGGTTTTCCATTCCTCTCTTTTTGTGCTGACTATAGACCTCCACCTGAATATTTTAAGAAATCATCAGATAAATTGAATCAATGCGTAATTAACACGTAGCTTCTTTATGCCAACCCTTAGCTGCTGACACTAATACATGGCTTTGCTCTCAGTCTTAAGCAATTGGAATCAGAAAGTGCAGCCATTTGCTGAGCTGAGCTTCATTTTTTCTGTACTCATGGTTCTTCTAGTATGGGCACTTCACAAAGGAAATGAGGAGCTATTGATCAGTGAGGCACTACAATAGAGCTGAGCTCTCTATTTCACTCCAAATGGGAATGGTGTTCATATACTTTTTCAGTTTTTGCTTCACATGGTTGAGAAAATAATTAGACAGGAAGCAATATTACATATGAATCTCACCTTCACCTTATGCAACTTATGATATGAACTCAACTTTGGATGCCAATTAAATCATTCATTCTAATAAGTCCATGACATCATCAAGGGCTGCATGCAGTGGCACTCAGTGTCAAAGCTCTTCCTTGTTGTCATATGTCGCCATGTGTGTTAGTTTTGATTCATATCTTGTCTCCTCCCCTGTCCTGTCATTAATTGTCTCCCTCGTGTTTCCTGATTACTCTCGTTTGTTTTAAGTTTACCCCTTTGGTTTATTTATGTATTGGGTGTTTATCTGTTGGACACAATGTATTTTTCAGCATTTACCCACTTGTCCTTACTGAGACTTTCTGTTTTGTGTTATTTTCTGGTTCTTAATTTTGTTCTGTTCCCTCATTTGTGTATTTTAGATTATCCCTGCAATTGTTGTTCGTACATTGCCTGACCTATGCCTGTTTCCCATTCATGATTTTGATTTATGTTTTGGATTTGTTTGTTTGCCCTTTAAATAAAACACTTAACTGCATCCACATCCATCACAGCCATCGTTTCATGACAGAATACTTTGCATACACCATAGATGCAGCAGGGAAGTGAGAGGGCAGGATAACCATGCTGGTGCTTAACTTGGGGCAAATCCCCTTGTGGATTCACCTAGACACCCCAGCCCCCTTTGACAGCATTGCATGCCCTCCTGAAGAATCCCTGCTACATTGGCAAGTTTATTTTCAAAGCCTGTTGGACCCCAAGCTTGATGAGAAGCAGTGGCTGAGGTTCATGTTGTCCTGGTTCACTGGCCAAGGCTAACTGCCTGGTGGTCCAAGGGCACCCAGGCCTGGAAAGCATAGCCATGTAGCTTCCTCCAGAGGCTGACTAGGTGGCCACCACAGCTGATCTCCTCCCAGAGGCCAACAAGGCATCCTCCTCAGCCATGCTCCAGCCAGAGGATGCCAGGGCAGCATCTCCAACAAAGCAACAGCCAGAGGCTGACAGGGCAGCATTTCCCACACAGCAACAGCCAGAAGCTGACAGTGGGGCCTCTCCTGCAGACCTCACATCTGAGTTCGACAGTCAGGTGACATGGCAGTTAAGCGTGTCGTGTGATATAAAAGCGAGACTGAATGGTGTTCGTTTGTGTGAACGCTTGCAAAATCTCTATTTTTCTGTCCCTTTAAAAAAGAACAAAATGAGAAAATTATGAGACAGAAAATTCAGGAAGTGTGTGACCCCTTGCTCCCGTTTCATCATGGGGGGATGGACACACTTTCTATGTGAAGTGTCTGGGAGTGGAGCATGTCACAGCAGCTCCGCTCACAGCTTGCTCTCTTCTTGGCTGAAGGGAGTTGGGTTTCAGAGCCTTACGTATCTGGGACATCCACTGCCAAGGCAGCCAGCTGGCTATGGTCCTGGGGCTCTTGTATGGACCTGGAAGAGGAGCCAGATGCAAGTGCTGCTCTATCTCTTGCTCTGTCTTCTGGGTCCGGCTCTCGCTATACTTTCAATCTCGCATCGCAACTTGAAGGAGTTCCATTAAGGAAAGCCAAAACACCCTCTCTGATTCAGAGGAGCCAGAAGGGGGAGCCACTGTACCGAAAACAGAGAACAGCTCAAATAAAGGGCAAATAAAGAGTTGCTTGAAGTGATTAGTAGGGCAGTAGAAAAACTTAATTTAGACTGGCCCAGGGAAAAGGAAGGGGCTCATAGCAGGCTGGAAGAGCGCTTTCTCCCCAGTAAATATAAATCAGAAAACTCCCCTTTATTCCAGAAGGGCATGGTGAAATATCATGCTTCTGGGGAAAACCTTAGATTAGACGTATTTATAACCCTGTGACGTCGGATTATTCAGCCATTATGAGGAAGGAAGAGCATGGCTATTTATCTATGCCAAAAGGTGGGGGAGGTGCTTGCAAGGGTGGTCTACACCACACACATTCATTCGATATTACAGTTTTTACATGGATTCCAGCCTGGGCATGAATGTCTTGCAGTGACAGCAGGCTCTGACCTTTTTGAGCAGGCCATTCCCTAAGTATGATGGAGTGGGTATACTCGTTCTCACAGCATGAAGCTTACACAATGCTGAGTTACCTTTGAAAGAAAATGCCTGGGTTACACATGTAACCCTGTTCCCTGAGAAGGGAACATGACATGGCGTAGCTTTGTCATACTGGGGCATGCCTGTGAATAGTCGAAACGAAGCCTCTAAATGTAACGGCTCTAAGCAGATATTATACGTCGAAACGAAGCCTCTAAATGTAACGGCTCTAAGCGGATATTATACGGCGAAACGAAGCCTCTAAATGTAACGGCTCTAAGCGGATATTATACGTCGAAACGAAGCGTGATTTTGACAAAACCATCATGTACTGTCCCCTATTATTGCTCACATTCAAGCGTGATATCGACCACTATCAGATCAACTTTCGTATTTATTAAACGTACTTTCGACCACGTATTAGCAACAAAGGGATTGTGACTTCAGAATCTTTTACTCAGGTATATAAAATAAACAACATTTTTACACATCTTGGAAACGCCTAGACTATAATCCATGTAACAATCCATTCATTTATAACACAAACATACCAGTTCAAGATATAGCCTATTTGTATAATGAAATTCAGCAAAATTCAAGCTATATCAAGAAACAATTGTATGAACAATTACAAATACAATTTAATCTCTTGATGAGGAAAATCCATTTCCCAAATACTATATTAGGATACATTGTGCTGAAGCTTTAATTGGGCTTAAACCTCCACTGCCAAATGAGTAGGAAGAGGAAACCTAATCCCATCAGACTAGTATATTTACATGGATTTGAAGTCAATCATTACACAGGGAAATTTTCCCAAGAGCTAAGAATTAATTAATATTTGCAAAAATTGTAGTTAAAATTTGGAACAAGAAAAATTAGATGGTTGACAATGATGTTGCAGGGGGACAAAAACTACTTGAGGATAACTGCAACATATACATGAAGTTCCAGTTTTTGATTCCAGCATTGCAAGATATTAATCAAATTTTGTAATAATTCATATACAAATATATGCTCAATGATACACATGCATATAGTATTTTGTAACTGGCTGTATATACCTCATAATGGGGTGTAAATACACTACACAAATATTTATACACAAAGTTGCACACATTACAACGCTATTTTTTCTAATCAGATATGTGTAATCCTTTTTGTACCCATAATTTCTTGAAAAGTACACAAGTCCTCATTTTCCAACATTATGTGGCAAGATACAATTAAAGCATATAACATACCACATACTTTTAAAAATCCGTAATTAAACAATGCTTCAATGCTTCGTTAGCACGTTCAACTCACACCACCAGGGCTGGGTGTTCGATTCCCACCGTGGCCCTGTGTGTGCGGAATTTTTCTCCCCGTGCTGCGGGGGTTTCCTCCGGGTACTCCAATTTCCTCCCCCAGTCCAAAGACATGCATGGTAGGCTGATTGGCATGTCCAAAGTGTCCATAGTGTATGAATGGGTGTGTGAATGTGTATGTGAGTGTGTCCTGCGATGGATTGGCACCCTGTCCAGGGTGTACCCCGCCTCGTGCCGATGCTCCCTGGGATAGGCTCCAGGTTTCCCCGTGACACTGAAAAAGGATTAAGCGGTATAGAAGATGGATGGATGGAATCTTATGAATGACAGAATGATATAGTTTAACAAACTCTGTGAATATTTTTAATAAACATGCATGAATTTTAGTAAATACAGACAAAGTGAATAGCTGAAAAATTACATTCAATATTGTAACACACAAAAAAAGCCAAATATACCTATGTATTGCTAATCAAAGAAAACAATTTATTAATCACACATCAAATAAATCCCAATGGAATTCTCAGTATATACAAGCTCATTAGAATTGTACTGTTTGGAGGCTGTCACGCGAGGGAGAGGAATGAGATTCCAAAATTGAATCTGAACTGGACTCACGCCCAATTCTTGTAGGATGCACTGGAGATCCCATGTAGCTCTGCTTTGAACAGACAGTGGATATATCTGAATATATGTCATTTCATTTCATTGGCATATACATGTACTATATGATGCAGTCTGAACCAATAATTTCAGTATCAGTAAACTACAGACATTAGCTACACATTCCTGAACTCAAAGTGAACCACAATTTACTCATAATTTAAAACCTCCAAATCAATCATCAATATTCACAATAGGTTTGGAGTATGTATGCACTTACAGTTATATGCATAGTGGAAATGTTTTTACTTTTCAAATGGATATAAAAACTAATGAATCAGTCAACAATGTTACACAATAGCACATTTGTATGAATGAGAAAAGAAAAAGAATCACAGAAATTGTATATTTAAATTCTAGACTTAATCATAAACACTTATATTATGTTTCTTGCCACCTTTCCTGGCTGAGGCATTTTTTAGGTAGCTGCCGATGGCCTCTCTGCAACTGGCAACAGTATATTCACGAGCCAGTGGACGTGAATATACTGTTGCCAGTTGCAGAGAGGCCATCGGCAGCTCATCCGGACCTGATCCGGACCAGGGAGGGAGATGAGTGGAAGACAGGGTTTAGCACCACCTCCGGGCACTACGAATACCTGGTAGTGCTGTATGGGCTTTCTAGTGTGCCCTCAGTTTTCCAGTGCCTAATTAACGATGTCCCAAGGGACATGCTGGGACGTAACATAATCACGTATATCGATGATATATTGATCTATTCCAGTTCCAAGGAGGAGCACGTTCACCATGTCCGTAAAGTCCTGAAAAGATTACTCCAGAACCAGCTTTACGTCAAAGCCAAAAAGTGTGAGTTCCATATGGACACCATTTCATTTCTGTGGTACATTATCAGCCCTGAGGGGGTTACCATGGACTAAGTTAAAGTGAAAGCAGTAGTAGACAGATTCCTGGGTTTTGCCAATTTCTACAGAAGGTTCATCCGAAATTTCAGCTCCATAACACACCCACTGACGTCCTTGTTAAAAGGAAAGCCCAAACGCCTGCCACGGAACCCAGCTGCCCAAACAGCACTAGATCAGCTCAAGAAGGCCTTCACAACTGCTCCCATTATCAAGCACTCAGAGCCATCCAAACCGTTCGTGGTGGAGGTCGATGCATCAGAGACAGGTGTAGATGTCCTCTCACAGCGTTTCGGAGAGAAGCCCAAACTCCATCCTGTGGCATTCTTTTCATGTAAACTATCTCCGGCAGAACAAAACTACGATGTGGGCAATAGAGAACTCTTGGCCGTTAATCTAGCCCTGGAAGAATGGCGACACTGGCTGGAGGGAGCTACACACTCTTTCGTCATATTCACCGATCACAAGAACCTAGAATATCTACGTACCGTCAAGAGGTTATAACCCCGTCAAGCCCGATGGTCACTATTTTTCGCCAGGTTCCAGTTCACCCTGTCATGCCAACCCGGATCCAAGAACACTAAGGCTGACGCCCTGTTTCGTCTAGACAACACTGAGGTTCTGAGGCACAACAAAGAGTACATCTTACCACCCTCATGTATTATTAGTGCCCTGGAGTGGGAGGTGGATCAAACGCTAGAGAGCATTCCCCAGTCACAGGTTCCAGCAACTTGCCCTTTGGGAAGACGATTTGTGCCCAAATGGTACCGACAGGAACTCATCGTCTGGGCCCACACGGCGGTTGGCACAGGTCACGCAGGGGCACAATGCACCTACCAACTGTTACAGGAAAAGTACTGGTGGCCTAATATGGAGAGGGAGATACACAGAGTAGTGGTGTCATGTTCATCATGTGCTCAGAGTAAAGTGCCATGGACACTCCCGGGTGGCAAGCTCAAACCTCTACCTGTACCAGAACGTCCATGGTCACAAATCTCCATTGACTTTGTTACAGACCCACCCGAGTCCCAAGGTAACACAACCATTCTGGTAACGGTAGACTGATTTTCGAAGTCAGTAAGGCTCGTTCCCTACACACCCTGCCCACCGCATTCATGACAGCCGAATTACTATTTCAGCATATATTCAGGTACTTCGGCATCCCGGAAGAAATAGTCAGTGATCGTGGACCTCAATTCACATCCAGGGAATTCACGTCCAGTTTTATGGAAAAAATGGGGATCACAGTCAATCTCACATCTGGTTATCATCCACAAGCTAATAGCCAAGTGGAAAGAGTCAACCAGGAATTAGGCCGGTTCCTTAGGACATTCTGTGCCTCAAACCCCAAGGATTGGAGCAGATTCCTCCTGTGGGCCGAATATGCACAAAATTCACTACGTCACTCAGCCACAGGCCTTACACTGTTTCAGTGCGTACTAGGTTACCAACCCTCACTGTTCCCCTGGAATGCGACCCCCACGGAATCACCAACAGTGGATCAGTGGTTCCGGAGGAGCGAACAGGTGTGGTCCAACACACACCAGCACCTGAGACAGATGGCACACACCTACAAGCGTAGAGCTGATCACCCCCGCAGCAAGCATCCACAGTACCAGCCCGGCGATAGGGTTTGGTTGACCACAAAGGATTGAGACAACCACATGGCTACAAAAAACTCACCCCAAGATACACAGGGCCATTCAAGGTCCTCAAACAAATCAATGAGGTCACCTACCATCTGGAATTACCTCGACACAGTCGAATAGCTCCCTCCTTCCACGTGTCATGACTCAAGCCCGTCATCACAGGACTGCTAGCCACGGAGGTGCCCTTTGAAACCCCTCCTGTACCACTGGAGATCAATGGGCAACCTGCATACTTGATCAAGAATATCCTCAACTCTAGGCGCAGGAGGGGTAAGCTGGAATATTTAATCAAGTGGGAGGGCTACGGACCAGAAGAACAATGCTGGGTTCCGACGCAACACATCTGTAACCCGCAGCTCTGTAAGGATTTCCATGCAGAGGCCCAGAAAGGACTCCCAGAGTGAGCCCTTTGGGGACTACACTTCCCACACACGCATGCGCTCTCCTTCCATGGAGTTCTAATCATACACACCTGCAGCCAATCACCATCACACTCTTACCACAGCATATATAAGACTTTGGATGTATACTGACTTTGCGAAGTAAATGTTCAGCTGACTTGTTCTCTGCTGTTATCTAAGCCTTATCGCTTGTGTTTTTGACAAAGTTACTTTGACCATTGTTTACGTTCCCGACTTCGATTACTGCCTTGCCCTGTTTTGTTTTGGTTGCCTGATCACCTGATCCCTGCCTGTTTCTCGACTACGAACTTTGTCTATTCCTTTGGATTATTCTGCCTGAGTCTGTCGCTCGCATCTGTTTCGGTATTCAGCAATGGTAAGTGACACCTAGGAATCTTTAATTGAAAATGTTCAACATTATGTCGAAGTACCCGAATTATGTTGCAAGCAAAAACTGAGATCAAAATTAGGAAAATTGCCCCGAAAAAGAAAAGTTAACAGTACTTAAACATGAAATGCAACTTTTTATTGCAGCTGAAGTGTACAAGCTAAAATGCCTTCAAGTTCGAAAGTATAATCTATTGCATTCCAACTAAAATCAATTGCACATTTTTGACAGAGTTTCGACGTTAGATTTTTTTTATTTGTAGCATTTTCACATGCATGTGAAAAGTGTTAGTAAGATCTGCATTGAATCTGAGGGGGAAACGTAGAAAAAATTACTGATGCACTAGATCTAGTTCACGCGGAGAAATGGGACAAATAATTCTACGATTTCTGGAAATTAGAGAATACACTATCAAAAAATGAAATAAAAATAAATATCTTAGTTATTACAATTTTATCTACAAAATTCACAGCATTTAAGAAATTTCGGATCTTTCGACTAGCCCTCAGCCCAGCCTGCGTTCCTTGCTCAGTGGAGCGGGCCCAGGAGCCGTACAGATCTATCCGCTTTGATTGGCCGAAATTAGCCAATATATATGTGACAAACTAAAAATGAACAATCACATCTAGATATATTTCTTTGAAATTACACAGCATTAACTTAATTAATCAGTTTTTTTTTCGCATAATTTCAAAGTAATATAGTGTTTCAAGAACGTTAACATTGTTCAAGCTTCTTTTCTACATATATTCGATGTTCTACATATATTGGCCGGTGTGGACTATAATTCCCAGAACACTCAAACACACACACAGAACACTCACTCATTCTAATCACGTGCACGAGCATCCAATTCACAGCACTCACAACCACACTGTATAAGAGACTTTTCGAACACTATGACTTTGCAAAGTATTACGCTCAGTTGCTTAGTCTCTGTCATATTTCTAAGACTTATCTTGTGGTTGCTTTTCTGGTTATGGACTTTGTTTACCCTGTTGACCTCGATTCTCTGTTCTGCCTAGTTTTGCCTGATCATTTGACCCTAGCCTGCCTTGTACTTTGTTCTCTGCCTGATCCTTTGTACTTCGTATTGTTCTATTTAACTGCCATACCTGCACTTGCTTCAAACTCAGCCACTATTACATGACAGAATACTTTGCCGCAACATGGAAGAAGCAGGAGTACATGGAGATGTCTGGTGTTGGCTCAAATTTAGCCTATTACCCAAAAACATTTCAAATTCAACTTAGAAGCCAATACTCACATCTACCTCTGAGCCCAGTTGGAGATAGAAAAAATACACCAGCCGTGAGTGAGAAGAAGCAAGGGTCCAGCTTTATTGTTCCGTTCCACCACACGAGATCCACACCGATGAGAATTCTCAGAGGTGATCCCAATACCCTGAGCTTAAGCTCCAGTATTTATACTGTATTTACACACTAAATAACCCATATGTTTCAAGAAGACTATGATCTCACTACCAATAGGGTTAAAAAAGAGCTCATTTACCTTACTCTTATGTTCCAGAAAAGGGCTATTTCACTTACACATAGAATTGAAACCAGGGGTTTTAATTTACACATAAAATCAGAACCCAGGCATTTCTAATAACCCAGAAAATAAAAACCCAGAGTTTCTAGTCACTCAGAGGATCAGAAACCAGAATTTTCAGTTACCTAGGGCATCAGAAACCAGAATTTTCAGTTACCTTAGGGCATCAGAAACTTCGGTTTTCATTTACCCAGAGAATAGACCGTGGACAAGACTAAACAACCTAGAGGGACCTTGGTCTTATCGTTATCTCGAGGGGGGGCAGTTTGACCCAGCCACCCTTATAACTGGCTCTCTTCATGGTTCTCTTAAAATTAAGGCCTTCCTTGCGAGACGAGAATCTTCACCATCTGAATCATGAGTAAGTTATATTTTCCTGTATTTCTAGTTTTTATTTTCAGATTTACTCAATATCTCTTATTATATATGCTGCTTGAAAAACCGGTTTACTGTACTTCCTACTTCTTAATAGCATTTTTATAAAAAGTATGTATATATATATATATATATATATATATATATATATATATATATATATATATATATATATATATATATATATATATATATATATATATATATACTTTTTATTATAAGACATTACCCTTATAATATCTTAATATTTCTTTTTATTATTCTTATAAAGTTATAATAGTATGTGTGAGAGAGATGGTGTGTGTGTGTGTTATGTCTACTTGCCCGCCCTTGACTGTACGAGGGTGTGTGTGTGTGTTTGTGTTTTAGCCCTCCTCAGCTCAGCTCATATACCTCTTTTTGACTTTTTTGACTATTACTGCTCTTAAAGATCTTTAAAGTGTAATTCCAATTTGTCAATGTCCGCCTAATCCCGCTTCTATGTGTCTAGGTGCCCGTCTTTTCTTCTTCTCCCCTTTGCTGGATGCTAGGTCTCCCTTATGTTTATTTTATGACATTTTTTATCCACAACACTGGCCACCATTCATGTCAGTCCAGTTTCCCCAGTGGATGGACATAGAACTCCCAGACCTACATTATGGATTGGGTGGCTACCCAAGCAGTTCATGTTTCACTGACAAATGTACTTTTCTGGTTTTATGGCCCGGCCCGTGATTGGGCGGAGCATCTGGCCAGTACAGGGTCAAGTGCCCTCAACAATGTAACTCAGTTTGTGGAACTATTCATGAAGGAGTTTGGGCATCCAGGGCAGAGCTACAACCTGGATCAACTTTTGAGGGGAGTCAGTGTGACGAGCAAGCCAGACCACGAGCGATGCCATTCCACACCTACTATGAGTGGATCGACAGCGCAGCCTCCACAGCTCAGCTTCAGTCCCCGGCCGACAGGACAGTGGTGAAGGTGACGCAGACTTGCAAGACCGAGGGCTGCAGTAAAGAGGCGCAGCTACAATGTCCTACATGCAGGAAACTTGGGATCAATGGATAATACTTCTGCTCTCTGGCATGCTCACAAGCAGCTCCACAACAAATCACCTACAGAGCCCCAGCCAGAGGTCAATGTGGCAACCTCTGTTCCTGAGTTACAGCCTGAGATCCACAAGGTGGTTTCCACTTCAGAGCCCCAGTCGGAGGTGAAAATGGTGACCTCCTCCCCAGAGCTCCAGCATGAGATCCATGAGGTGGTCTCATATACAGAGCTCCAGCATGAGACCAACGAGGCGGTCTCATCCCCTGAACTCCAGCATAAAGTCAAGTTCCTGCTAAAGGTCCACGAAGTGACCTCCCAAGCCATGTTCCTGTCTGAGGTTGAAGAGGTGACCTCTCAAGCCAAGTTCCTGTCCGAGGTCGAAGAGACAACCTCTCAAGCCAAATTCCTGTCCAAGGTCGAAGACACGACATCTCAAGCCAATGTGTAATATTCTGCTGCCCACCTTAAAACAGTGCTGCACAAACTGCAAGAAGCAGGTTTATGACTAAATGAAGAGAAATGTAAGTTCCACTAGGAGAAACTCAAATTCCTGGGACATAGCATCTCCAAAGAGAGTTTGTTGCCAGACAACAGTCATTTGGAGGCAATACAAAATGCCCCAGCTCCATCTGATGCGTCCACAAGATCACTTCTAGGCCTCACTGCTTGGTATGCTAAATTCATTCCAAGCTACGCAACAGTTGATGAGAGATGTGCTTAAAGGAAATGTAAATTTTACATGGACCACCAAGGCACACAAAAGTTTCCAGAAAGTAAAAGAACTGATTGCGAAAAGCCCTGTATTGGCTTTATTTGACCCTGCTTTGCCCACAATTGTTACAACAGATACTTTGGACTATGGCATATGTGGTATCCTGACTCAGCTACATCTGAATATGTCAGAAAGAACTGCAGCTTTTGCTTCTAGAACCTTGACAGTTACAGAGAGGAAATATTCTGTAGTTGACAAAGAAGCCCTCGCTTATGTCTGGGCCATTGAGCGTTGGAGAACATATCTGTGGGGCATACAGTTCAAATTCAGATCAGACCACCAAGCCTTGACTACCCTTTTGACTACTAAGGGCATGGGACATGATGGACTGAGAGTAGTTCTATGGTCTGCAAGACTGCTCTGCTTCAATTATGACATGGGATACAGACGTGGAGCTGACAACCAGGTAGCAGATTGCCCATGACGTCTGCCATTGAATGAAATTAACTCTGACTTTGATTCTGAACCAGAAACTGTAGCTGCCATCACCACCCTGTTGTCAGCTGTTCCTGTCACTGAGTTTGCTGCTGAAAGCTCCTCCTGCCCTGAGCTCACCAAACTGCGCCAATATATTGAGAATGGCTGGCCTACAACATCTAAAACATTGCATGCAGATGTGTTTCCTTACTTTCCAGTAAGAGATGAACTATCTATCCATGACTCTTATGTGCTAAGCGGAACTCACAGACTGATTGTGCCACTTAGCTTACGATCACCTTTGGTCACTCTAGCACATGGAGGCCATCGAGGAATTGTGAGGACTAAACAACGACTTAGAGACTTATATCGGTGGCCTAAGATGGATTCGCATGTACAGTCCAAAATTGTAACCTGTACCACCTGCCAGCTTAACGATGTGACAGCTAGAAACACACATGCACCACTGATCCCAGTTCAATATCCAGCCAGTCTGTGGCAGAAACCGTGCATTGATGTGGTAGGTCCTTTTGAGATAGGCCCTGTTGGCTGCAGATATGCCATTACAGTAATTGACTACCACTCAAAATGGCCAGAGGCCAGTTTTCTGAGACCAGTGTTCAGCCATAAAGGGAATCCACTAGAGATTGTCATAGACAATGGACCTCAGTTCCTGTCATCAGAGCGCAAACATTTCCTGCAAGAAAGAGATGTCAAGCACATTCGCACCTCCATATACAATCCAGAAGGAAATGGAGCTGTTGAGCATTGGAATAAGGTATTGAAGGATGCCATTCTGTCTGCAGAGAGAGAGAGGGTTCCATGGACATCATTTATTGTAGAATTCTTGCAAACGTACAGAGCTACACCCCATGCTACCACAGGAACATCTCCTTTCGAGCTCTTGTTTGGAAGGAAAATGAGGACAAAATTGTCAGTCCTTCCACAGTACAATCAAAACCCTGCCATGAAAAAGCTGAGAACAAAAGTGATGCAAAAAGATGAAAGCATACCTGGACACAAAGCGTAAAACAAGGATTTCAAAGCTCAAAGAAAGTGACCTTGTAAGGGTGAAAAAACCTGTGCATGTCAAGAAAGGGTAATCAAAATTCAGTGACCCTATGCAAATTATAAGGAGAAAAGGGACACACAGTTACCAGATGAGGGATGGATGAACTTGGGACATGTCTCATCTGGCACCACTACATGCAGATTTCAATCTGTCTGAAAAATCAGCTTCTGCTCCACCACTGGAAAGTGTATACTCCCAAGCAGACAGACATCATTGTAGAAGGAAGCCAATGTGGTTGAAGGACTATGTAACTTAAGGTCTCACAGTAAGCAAGAAGAAAGTAATGGTCAACTAAAAGTGAAAAAAGACATTTTATAAAATTATTTTATACTTAGAATTATACTTAGAATTGAGTAAGGATGAACATCTCTACAAGATAATTAATGTCTGAGGTATGAAAGAAACATTTAAGGTAGACCAAGTTTTAATACCATATAAAGAGATTTAATACCGCATAAACAGTTATAAAACAAAAAGAGGAATGGGAGACCATGCATGCTTCACTAGGCTTGAGAGCCACAGAGGCCATACCACCTCATTGGGAGCAACTGGCACAGAGGCCCGCCCCCCCCCCCCCCCCCCCCCCCCCTGCAGCAAAGTCAGCTAAGTCTAGGTATTTCTCTGACTTAATTACTACACACTGTCAAAGACCTAAGATTTTATTCACCACGATAAATTCAATTATTAATCCGAGTTGCCAATTCCATGGGAAATTCTCGGCTGAACTTTGTGAGAAGTTTTTAAAGTTTTTTTCTGATAAAGTAATTACCCTTCGTTCTTCCTTCACTTCGCAGTTCTCAGACTTGTCCCTGAATTCACTGGCTATACCGGTTTCCTTTGATCAATTTCAACATGTTTCTCTAAAGGAACTGTGTGATCTGGTTAACCAGATGAAAATAACATCCACTTCACTTGATGTTGTTCCCTCTGTGATTATGAAAGCAACTTTTTCTGAAATTGGCCCCAGTATCCAGGTGTTGATAAATTCATCTTTGGAAGCTGGGGTGGTCCCAAATTGTTTCAAGCATGCTATTATTCAACCTTTGCTTAAGAAACAGGGTTTGGATGAAGGTTGCTTTAATAATTATCGACCTGTCTCTAAGTTATCATTTCTGTCAAAGCTGTTCGAGAAAGTAGTACAGTCACAATTGCTCCTGTTTTTAAATTCAGCTATGCTATTGGAATCTTTACTATTTGGTTTCACTGCTTTTCATAGCACAGAGTCTGCTTTGTTAAAAGTGTCCAATGACATTTTACTGGCAGTGGATTCTGGAAAAAATAGTGTGTTGATGCTACTAGATCTTACAGCTGCCTTTGATACTGTAGACCATAACATACTTCTTTGGTGCTTAGAGCATCTGTTTGGTATCAAGGGTAGCACCCTACAATGGTTCAACTCATATCTTAAGGACAGGTCCTTCTTGGTAGTGTTGGGTAATTTATCCTCATCTTCTGCTCCTATTAATAGTGGTGTACCTCAAGGCTCCATTCTGGGCCCACTTCTTTTTAACTTATATATGTGTCTGTTGGGGAATATTATTAGGGCACACAATGTCTCTTTTCATTTATATGCTGATGATACCCAGTTGTACATTCCATTGAAAGCTGGTGACTCCATTCAGTCATTGTTGGACTGTCTGGACGACATAAAAAAAAAATGGTTAACAAATAATTTCCTCCAACTTAATGAAGACAAAACCGAAACAATTGTTTTTGGCCCCCCTGAGATTGAGAGATGGTCTCATTAATGAGCTTCGTAACCATTTCCCCTCAATTTCTTGCCAGGTTAGGAACCTTGGCATCATTCTGGACTCAGAATTATGCTTAACCAAGCAAATAAATTCGGTCGTTAAGAATACTTTTTATCAACTACGGATTATTTCTAAACTTTTGCATGTCCCTCATTCCTGGTTAAAAACAAAGGGCGATAGAGCTTTTTCAGTTGCTGCCCCTTGTCTATGGAATCAATTGCCACTGGACATCCGCCTTGCACTTTCTATTACCACTTTAAAAAAGAGGCTTAAAACTTCTTTTCTCCCAGGCGTTTTAATCTATTTTTTACTAATTTTTACTATTGTCTATTGTCTGTTTTTATTTGGTTTTATTCTGTTTTCTATTTTTACTTTCCTTACTCTGTTCAGCACTTTGGTCAGCTTTGCTGTGTGAAATGTGCTATATAAATAAATTTTACTTACTTACTTACTTACCTACAAGACCTTGTCTGGAACAGCACCCCCCTACCTCATCTCTCGCCTGAAGGCGTGAATTCCCTTATGCAATCTGCGATCAATAAACAACCAATTCTTAGTAGTACCTACTCAGCGTGGCACAAGGTCCCTTTCAAGAACCTTCAAACTAACTGTTCCTCGGTGGCGTAATGAACTTCCAACTTCAATCCGGACCACAGAATCTTCTCACCATCTTCAAAAAATGGCTAAAGACCCATCTTTTCCGTGAACACCTAACCAACCCATAAATAAAATAAAATAAAAACTTACTCTGGCACTTACACCTCTACTATGCGCACTTTGCTTCTTCTGGAACTCAATTAATGGATCTTGCATGGTAACATTACTTGTATTGCTCTCTGCTTGATATCACTTTGCTTGTATTTTCTCATAAGTAAGTAAGTTGTAATTGTAAGTCGCTTTGGATAAAAGCATCTGCTAAATGAATAAATGTAAATATAAATGCCTAACAGTACTGTGGATAAATAATAAAAAAAAAAAGCTTTTGTTGATCATGTAACCCATAGTTACTCATTCTCCAAATCTATGAAATTGCATTCATAATGGGGTTCAGCTGGACTAGACTCAACCAGGCCTGAATCAGCTAATTGAAATTAAGAAAGCGAATTGAAATACATCAGTCTGGGAAGGGTTACAAAGCTATTTCAAACCACAGTCAGAGCCATTATCTCCAAATGGAATAAAAACTTGGCACAGTAATGAACATTCCCAGAAGTGACTGACCTACCAAAATTCCTCCAAGTGCACAGCAATGATTCATCCAGGAAGTCACAAAAGGGCCAAAGACAAATCAAAGTAACTACGGGTCTCTCTTGCAACAATAAAAGTCACTGTTCTTGACTCCACTATCAGAAAGACACTGGGGAAAAATGGTACCCATGGAATTGCGACGACAGTAAAACTGCTAACCCAGAAGAACATTAAGGCTCCTCTGAATTTTGCCAAAACACACCTTGATGATCCTCAAACTTTTTGAGAGAAAGTCAAAAGTGGAACTGTTTGGAAGACGCTTTGCTGCTTCATGGCCTGGACAACTTGCCGTAATTGAGGGAAACATGAATTGTGATGAAAATATGTCAAAGTAACATCCACATGAAAGCCGGGACCTAAGGTTTCCGAGCAGAACATTGTGCAGAGCATCACACTGCCTCAGCTAGCATGCCTTCTTCCCATAGTGCATCTGCACATGAACAAACACCTGGCTGTCCACATGATGGAAATGAAAACATGATTCATCAGACCAGGTCACTTTGTCATTCCATGTTCCAGTTCTGATGCTTACATGCTCATTGTAGGCACTTTTGTCAATGGACAGGGGTCAGCATGGGCACTCTGACAGGTCTGACGCAGCCCCATACACAGCAAGCTACGTTGTTCTGCCATCATTTTTATAACAGCCAGCATGAACCTTTTCAGCAATTTGTACTACAGTAGCTCTTCTGTGGTACTATTGGTACTAGAGTAGATAGGATAGATTGTGGCTAGCCCACATGCATCAGTGAACCTTGGGATCCCATGACTTCCACTTTTGGACTACTTTTGGTAGGTACTAACCACTGTATTCTGGGAACACCCTACAAGACCTGCTCTTTTGGAGATGCTCTGACCAAGTCATCTAGCTGTAGGACCTTAAGGACAACCCGGCTGCCAATAAAGTCACTGGCAGGGTGTTGCCTCTTGGTAATCGATCACCCACTACCAGAAAACCTCATGGAGTTATGAAATAGAACCCTATCCTAGACCAGGGTGAAAATCCCTGCAATCTAAGTTTATACAGTCTTCTAAAAAGGAAGACACAAGCTCAGCAATACCTTCACGGACTTCAATTATCTGATCATCTACTAGGATATGTGCCATCCTTTCTGTGTATCAGCCTTGAATTTCATTAATGCTGGCTCCACTCAGATAAGCAAAGCACAAGAAGGAGGCCTGCTCACCCTGACCCTGGATTAGACCTCACGTCATAAAATGGAGACTGTGAAATTCAACATACCTTCTTTTTTCTTCCTGTGACCAGCACGAAAGAACAGAGACATAAATTCCAGCATGGAGTTCACTTCATGCCTTATGATTCCATATGAATTATAACATAGACTTTGCCATCATCATATAGTTGTGCCTTTATACATCACACCACCTATCTCACAACTGATTAATCATTTTCATTTCCTATACACTCACATATCTATGTCCAGAATCCAAAGTTGAAATTGTGTTTTGTTAATGTATGTATTTACTAGTATCCCAAGCAAACTAGTTGTCGAGTATTCTGAACTACAGTTACCCTTTATGGTCACCTAAAGGTAGCTATTAGACTTTATTAGCTGGTATTAGGCCAGTATACCTGACACAGCATTCCTTATAGCTAAATACTGTGTTTGGTATCTGTATGTTGGTCATAACATTTCTGTAATGCTAGTGATGGCAAATTATAACTAGACCGGTACATTTCCTGAAGAAAATGTGAGTGGTGCTTGCGAAACCGGGACGGGGCGCCAATACTTTTGCGAGCCGACGTCAAAGGGCGCCAATACTTTTGAGAGCCAAAGGTGAAGGGGCCAATACTTTTGAGAGCCGGCCAGATAGGGCACCTAATATTTTGAGAGCCGGGCACACAGGGCACCAATACTTTTGAAAGAAAGAGGTGAAGGGCACCAATACTTTTGAGAACCAGATACAAAGGACACCAATACTTTTGAGAGCCGACACGTAGGGTGCCAATACTTTTCAGCGCCGACAGCATAAGGCGCCAATACTTTTGAGAGCCAGAGGCGAAGGGTGCCAATACTTACGAGAGCTGGACAGATAGGGCTCCAATACTGTTTGAGCTGGACATGCAGTGCGGCAATAGTTTTTAGAGCCGACCGTGTACGGCGCCAATACTTTTGATAGCAGGACAGAAAGGGCTCCAATAATTTCGAGAGCCGAACAGATCAGGCGCCAATACTATTTAGAGCTGTCCGTTTAGGGTGGAAATAGTTTTAGAGCCTGCCATGTCGGGCGCCAATACTCTTAGAGCCAATGGCGTAGGGCGACAATACTTTCGAGAGTCGGACGTGTAGGGTGCCAATACTTTTTAGAGCCAAACAGATAGGACGCCAGTACTGACAGAGCCGGCCGTGTAGTGCAGCAATGCGTTTTAGAGCTGACCGTGTAGGGCGCAAATACTTTGGAGAGCAAGCCATGAGGGGTGCCAATACATTTGAGAGCCAGCCAGATAGGGTGCCAATACTTTCGAGTGCCGGACAGATAGGGCGCCAGCACTGTTAGAGCTGGCGGTGTAGTGCACCAATACTTTTTAGAGCAGACTGTCAAGGGCGCCAGTACTTTTGAGAGCAGGCTGTGCGGGGTGCAAATACTTTTTAGAGCAGGACAGATCGGTCGCCAATACTTTTTAGAGCCGGACGTGTACGGAGGCAATTCTTTTAAAGCAGGCAGTGTAGGGCACCAATTCTTTCGCTACTCGATGCAAGTCTATGGGAAATTTTCCGACTTTGAGCTTCCGTACCGGGAATGCCGACATTCCGATCACGTCCAAAAGTCATAGCACACCCCTCCTCAATAAGCCAATCGATTTGACACCTCACCATTTGATCTCCAACAAACCGTGCGGGACTAGTTTCATGCCAAAAAAAAGTGGAAGAAGAATAATTATAACTAGACCGGTACATTTCCTGAAGAAAACATGAGTAGTGCTTGGGTGGCAAAATTCAGATAGGGCGCAAATACTTTCGAGAGCTGGACACTAAGGGTGCCAATACTTCCGAGAGCCGGACGCATAGGGCGCCAATACTTTCAAGTGCTGGCCGCATAGGGTGCCAATACTTCGAGAGCCAGACAGTTAGGGCGCCAGCACTGTTAGAGCTGGCCGTGTAGTGCGCCAACACTTTTTAGAGCCGACCGTCCGGGGTGCCAATACTTTTGAGAGCTGGCCGTGCGGGGTGTAAACACTTTTAAGTGCCAGTTGGAAAGGCTGCCAATACTTCTGAGAGCCAAACAGATCGGGTGCCAATACATTTTAGAGCCGAACGTGTACGGAAGCAAAACTTTTAGAGCTTTCTCTTTAGAGGGCCAATACTTTCGAAACTCAATGCAAGTCTATGGGAAATTTTCCGACTTTGAGCTTCTGTAGCGGGAATTCCAGCATTCCGATCGCTTATAAAAGTCGTAGCACACCTCTCCTCAATAAGCCGATTGATTTGACACCTCACCCATCGATCTCCGACAAACGGTTCGGGACTAGTTACGCGCCGAAAAAAAAGTGGAAGAAGAAGAATTGTAATAAATAATAATGAATAAGTATGCAAGAGAACAATAGTAGTGCTTTTCAAGCACCACTAATTATAATAATAATAATAATAATAATAATAATAATAATAATAATATGTGCCGAAAAAAAGTGGAAGAAGAAGAAGAAGAATTATAATAATAACTAGAACGGTACATTTCCTGAAGAAAATGTGAGTGGTGTTTGAGTGGCAAAATTCGGATCAGGCACCAATACTTTTGAGAGCCGACAGCGTAGGGCGCCAATACTTTCAAGAGCCGGACAGATAGGTTGCTAGAGGGTTTTAGCATGATGCTCGCATGTGTTAGCATATGTTAGCATTATGCTAGCACATGTTAGCATTATTCTAGCATGTTTTAGCACTTCTTAGCATGATGCTAGCACGTTTTAGCATGATGCTAGCATGTTTTAGCATCATGCTAGCATGTTTTAGCGTCAAGCTAGCATGTTTTAGCGTCATGCTAGCATGTTTTAGTGTCATGCTGGCATGTTGCTAGCATTTGTTCGAACTATACTGGCCATGTAGGGCGCCAATACTTTTGAATGCCGGACAAATAGGGCGCCAATACTTTCGAGAGCCGAACAGATAGGGCTCCAGCATCGTTAGAGCCGGCCATGTAGTACACCAATACTTTTTAGAGCTGGCCATGTGGGGTGCCAATACTTTTGAGCGTCGACCAGATAAGGTGCCAATACATTTTAGAGCCGAATGTATACGGAGGCAAAACTTTTATAGCTTTCTCTTTAGAGGACCAATACTTTCGAAACTCAATGCAAGTCTATGGGAAATTTTCCGACTTTGAGCTTCTGTAGCGGGAATTCCGGCATTCCGATCGCTTATAAAAGTCGTAGCACACCCCTCCTCAATAAGCCAATCGATTTGACACCTCATCATTTGATCTCCAACAAACCGTGCGGGACTAGTTTTGTGCCAAAAAAAGTGGAAGAAGAGGAATAATTATAATAAATAATAATAAATAAGTATGCAAGAGAACAATAGTAGTGCTTTTCAAGCACCACTAATTATATTATTATTATTATTATTATTATTATTATTATTATTATTATTATTATTATTATTAAGTATGCAAGAGAACAATAGTAGTGCTTTTCAAGCGCCACTAATAATAATAATAATAATAATAATAATATTATTATTATTATTATTATTATTATTATTATTATTATTAAGTATGCAAGAGAACAATAGTAGTGTTTTTCAAGCACCACTAATTATAATTATAATAATAAGTATGCAAGAGATCAATAGTAGTGCTTTTCAAACACCACTAATAAGTATGCAAGAGATCAATAGTAGTGCTTTTCAAGCACCGCTAACTAGACCGGTACATTTCCTGAAGAAAATGTGAGTGGTGCACTCTCCACCCTCTGCCCAAAAGACCAGTTCGAATTGGTTAAGACCCCTAGAGAGCTGAGACAGTTAACAAGGTTTAAAAGGTCATGCCACGGTGAACCCGCTGGCTGACAGCAAGGTAGATTTGTTTTTGTTAGTCTTGTCAATGCCATCATCTGGTTTTCAAACCTCCACTTCTCTCTTTTCTTAAGTATTACTGATAACTTTAACCAAAGACACTTTTAAGCTGAAACTGACCATCCAGTCCCTGATCATTGTCTCAACCAGGCCTCCTGACCTCTGACGACGACGACATCTCTAACTAACTACCGCAAGCAATTACACATCTTTCCCACATGTAATAAGCTGGTGCAGTACTTAGGAATCCATAGTCTATAATCAGTTTTTGGGTCCCTCATAGTGCATTGATGGTTCAGGCAGGTCAGAGTCTATTTTGAACCAAAATTTGCAGACACACTAGCATACTGCTTTGCCTCTGTTGTACTCTAAATCTATTCCTCTTTCATGAAGATGTGTGTGTATGTATGTTCGTGTGTATGTGTGGGGTGTGTAAATTTGTTAGAATTGTCTTTTTGTAGTAGGTAGATTAGTTTATGTGTTGTAGAATAGTGTAATGAAGTCTTGTTTATGTTAAAGTGAAATTGCCAGTGATTCTTTGCTCTTGATCCAAGTCCCTAAGCTTGCCGATTTCGTTACCCTGCTCAGAAATATTGCATCATCACTAGAAGGTATTACTATCAAAGGCCATGAGGGTAATAACTTTCAGAATCAGTGCACAGCCTCACTAAAACTTTCACTGGACAAATAAATTGGTTAGCTGTTGTTATTTGATTCTGGCAATATTCCCTTAATTTAAATTAGAGTAGAGAATATAGGTAACTAAGTTTAACTATCTAAATTTTCCTTAAATACAGTTTTGGAGAATTCAGTAATTTTAAACAGCTAATTTTCCCTACATTGGTATCATAATTTGGCCCTTGTCAAAGTTACTCAGATCCTTACACTTGCCAATTTTTCCTGCTTCTAGCACATCAACTTCAAGAAGTAACTGTTCACTTGCTGCCTAATATATCCCACCCCTTGACAGTTGCTGTTGTAATGAGATAACCAATGTTATTCACTTTACCTGCCAGTGGTGTAAAAGTTATGATTGACTGATAGGTGTAAATGTATACTGGCAGTAATTACGCACAACTGAGAATCATCATGTATTACCTGTACATGTTACATGTATAACCCCCTCCACTCTGTCTACAGCTGACGTTCGACCATGCCCCCACTGTCATAGTGTGACATCATTGTGACCTTAGAAAGTTTACTCACAAACAGAATTTAAATACTGTAGGAAGAATATAAATGTGAGAAAGACAAATGAGCTTTAGTCTTCTCATATGACCCCCACAATTTGAGCCTGAATCATTTACGCAAATCCTGAAGTAGAACATTTATTTTGGGAAACTGAGGTTAGTGCTGGCCTTATGCACAGTAAATTACATTACAGAAATGTACAGTACAGTACATTTCTTATGCAACTGAATTCATTGTGCCCATGACCAACAGCAAAGGCAAGGGCTGTACTGGACTATCAGAGAGCCAAAGCGCAGCTACACAGAAAGAATCCCCAGTCACTTCATAAACACCAAGGACACAAGACGTATGTGGCAAGGCATTCAGGCCATCACAGACTACAAAGCTAAACCTCTTGTTTGTGACGGTGATGCCTCACTCCGAGATGCACTGAACAATTTCTACACTTGGTTGGAAGCACAGATCCACATGCCAGCATGGAATGCCACCTCAACTCTCACTGAACAGTACTTTGTCTGCAGTCAGGAAGACTGTCTCCAGAGTTAACCCATGGACAGCTGCAGGTCCTGACAACATACCTGGTTGGGTACTCAGGGAAGTACTTGAGTCAAGCAGTCATCCCTGTGTGCTTCAAGATGACCAGCATCAACACTGTGCCAAAGAAATTGTACCTGAATGAGTACCAGCCTGTTGCACTCACAGATATTAACAGGAATTGCTTCAAGTGGCTTATCTTGAAACACATCAAGAGCAGTCTTCCCACTACACTGGACCCATTTCAGTACACCTACTATCCAATCACTCAGCAGCGGATGCCATATCTTCTACCATCCACCTTTCTCTAACCCATCTGGACAGAAAGGACAACTATGTAATGATACTGTTCATAGAGTTCAGTTCAGCATTCAACACAATCATCCCACAAAAACTGATAAAGCTGAGCCAGCTGGGTCTCACCACCTCCCTCAGCAACTGGACACTGGACACTGGTCACAATGTCAGGATAAGTAACTCTACCTCCAGCACTACCACACTGAACACTGTCAGTCCTCAGGGCTATGTGTTCACTCCAATGCTGTTTACCCTGCTGACTTGTGACTGTACTGCTAAATTCAGTTCTAATCTCATCATCAAGTTTATTGAGGACACTACAATTGTGGGCCTCATTAGCAACAATGATGAGTAATTGTACAGGCAGGAGGTGAACCAGCTTTCAGAATGGTGTAGAGACAAATATTGATAAGACTAAAGAGATGACTCTCCTGGACTCTCAACACCACCTGCATAGCCAAGAAGGCACAGTAGCACCTCTGCTACCTGAAGAGGCTGAAGAGAGCCAACCTCCCCCCTCTCATTCTTACCTCCTTCTACAGAGGGACGATAGAGAGTGTCCTACCCAGCTGTCTCACTATGTTCTAGGGGAGCTGAAAAGATCATTGGAGTCTCTCTACCCACCATCGACACCTCATTCAACAACCGCTACATCCGCAAAGCTAGGAGTATTGCGGATGTCCCCTCTCATGGACCCTTCACCCTCCTGCCATCTGCCAGAAGGTACAGAAGCATCCATGCCACCACCAGCAGATTCTGCAACAGTGTCTTCTCCGAGGCAGTCAGATTACTCAACACCCTGCTGCCTCCCAATGCTCACATGGGTTAGTCAAACACCTAACCCAGTATGACTCAGTAACAGTGCACACCGTACTTTACAAAGCTTCATCAGTCACTTTTATATTATGGAATTGTTTTTTGTTGCCAATATTGCTGCTATACTTGTGCTGCTATATATATTACACGATTGATTACAGTTTACAGCCCATGTTCTGTATATTTCTTGAGATCTTGCTATTCCGATCGAATTGGCCAAGACAATAGTTTACGCTTCTTTGCGGTTTCTATGGAAACATGGCGGCATATTCAGATGCACTGGCTTTGCGCTCTCCGACTTGATGGTTATTAGGCTATTTATTTGTTTGATCCATTTATTGCACTGTGTTTAGTTTAACCACTAATACAATAATATTTAGCCAGAACAGCGGCAATTCCGTGGATTATCTTGCCGGCCAGAAGAAATAGTCAATGGCGGTGCCAAGAGAGAAATCAAAACGTGGGGTGCAGGCCAGACTTCGAATTGTTCTGCACAGGTCATCACTACCAAGTGTTATCCTCACAAATGTTTGTTCACTTATTAACAAGATGGACGAAATATAGCTGTGGCTTACTGCACAAAGATCTCTAAGAGACTGCTGTGTGCTAATTGTTTCGGAGACATGGTTCAGCACACTGGTTCCTGACGGGGCTATGGAAATACCAAATTATACATTGCATTGCACTGATCGTACAAAGGACTCCGCTAAGAGCAGAGGTAGGGGGATCTGTATCTATATCAATAATGACTGGTGTACTAATCATACTGGGATAGAAAGTAATTGTTCACCTGAGCTGGAATATTTGCTGCTTAAATCTAGGCCATTTGATCTGCCTTGTGAGTTGATATCATTATGGCCAGATACATCCCTCCGCAAGCAAATGCTAATCAAGCACTAGTACTGCTGCACTCATTCATTAGTAAACAGCAGGATGCTTATTTTGATGGTGCCTTAGTTGTTGCAAGGGACTTCAATCAGGTGAATCTAAAAATTAGATACTTAGAATTAGATACTTATTTAGAAAAAAAATTATCAGCTTGTCCAGTGTCCTACCAGGGGTTCAACCACCCTGGATCAGTTGTACACAAATATTAAAGACTCAAAGAGTTTTTCCCAGTACACCCCTGGGGCACTCTGATTATCTTTCACTGTTTTTGACACCAATATACAGACCTGTTATCCACAAGGCGAAACCAGTAATAAAGAGTGTCAAAATATGGCCTGAAGAAAACACCTCACAGTTTCAGGATTGTTTTGAACTCTGTGGGACCTGTTTTCACAGCAAGCCACGTATGGCACAGAGGTGAACTTAGAAGAGTACACAGAAAGTGTGCTATTTTTCAGCAGCTGTGTGGACAGTGTTAAAACACACAAGAAATTAAAGATGTTTCAAATTACAAGCCATGGATGAACAGGGAAGTAAAAAATCTTTTGAAAGCACTAAATAACACTTTTAAATCTGGTGCTATCACAGCATACAAAGAAGCTAGGCTATGCTTGAAGAAAGGCACAAAAAATGTCAAAAATACCTAGAGATAATAGGTAAAAATCAATTCAACAGTGCTGACACTCTGAGTATGTGACAAGGCATTAGGAAAATCACTGATTATAAGAACAACTCCGTCTGTCCCCATGGTGATGTTGCACAGACTAATGAGCTTAAGACCTTTACTGCTTGATTTGAAGTTCATAATATCATGACTCGTGCAATAATCCCAGCAGTAGAGACTTAACAGACACGTACACTAAGCACGCACAAGGTACACCGTACATTGTGGAGGATTAATCCACGGAAAGCTGCAGGTCCAGATGAGGTTCCAGGACAGGTACTAATAGACTGTGCTGGACAGTTTGCTCGAGTATTTATGAATATCTTCAACCTGTCCCTAGCACAGGCAAGAGTCCCCAAGTGCCTAAAGTCAGCCATCATAGTACCAGTACCAAAAAAAACAAACATCGGCAATCTCAATGACTACAGTCCAGTTGCCCTCACTCCAATAATAATGAAGTGTTTTGAAAGAGTGGTCCTTGCACATATTAAGACTGTCATTCCTGCCTCTCTGGACTCACATCAATTTGGTTATAGGGAAGAGATGGAAACTCAAGTCTGTGACTTGGACTCGAGTTGCCCTTCAGTCACAAAAAAAATTACTTGCGACTTGACTTGGACTCAAACAACTGGCTCAAGACTTGACTTGGACATGAAGAGAGAGACTCGTGAAAAACATACGTCATTTTGGTTTGGCATTCCCAAAAAACATTTTCTCTTTACTACCCCATGTAACAGCATCAAACACCACATTTTCTATTCATTCCACATTCATTCCCTATCAGAATGTGCTGCAGCAGCAAATATCATAACTCATCTCTAAACACACCGAGCCAGCATTATTATATACACTTGTGACACATCAGAAAGCGTGTGTTGATCACCCATGGAAATGTGCTGTTACAATAACAATATGGACAAAACTTAACTTGTGATAATCTTCATGTAATTTAATTTGAAAAGCAATCAACTAATCCAAAGGGAAGCTGCGGTGTTACACAGATGTCAGGGGCTTGCTTGCTGTCCATTTTCAAGAAGTACAAATGTTTCCATGTCCTTTTCATGCGCCCCCCCCAAGTATTACCTACCATATGCATATAATATGCAAGATTACCAAGTTAAATACACTCTATGCAAGACTGCTTCCATGTTTTGTCTCAGCCAAATCAGTTACATCCGGTGCCATTGTAACTTGTTGTAGTCTGCGTTGTGTGTTTTCTTCTAACCAAATAAATATGCGGACGGCAACTGGGTTGAATCTTCATTTAATCTCTCTCTCCCATGAAGACACGTTGTGGAAAGTGCAAAACAACAAAAATAATCACACAGGCAAGCAAAATAACACCATACACACAAATCAAAATGAGTACATAAGTATATAAATTATGATTTAAATAAAGTTGAAACAGGATTATTGAGAACTCAAAATTAAACCTACCTCTCCCATTCAACCATAATGCAAAAGGGAAGAGGAGGAGCCAAAACAGGAAATTACACAGACCAATGACATCATGACAATTAAAAGGGAAAGTACTCACACAAGTAGAGAGCTACATCAAGTACACAATTCCTTTTGTGTAATTCTACACATTAAATGTATGGAATACTTTCCATACCCGTTACATTCACTCCCATAGAATTACACAAAATTTGAAGAACACCGGAAAAATTTGTATACAGGTCATAAGTATATGGTTCACACACAAAACAATCAGTGAAGACTGTCAGCAATGAAAACTACCCAATGAAAGGATAAAAATAGTTTGAAATTGGCCAAATTAACACATTCTATAGACATTATTAAGGTGCCCATTATACCTCAAACACTTAGACCAAGTACTCAAATAAGGCAAGTTTTCAGTAGAAAAAACAAATGAACAAGGCAAGTTTCAAAAACCACATGTACCTATAGACAAACTGAATTCAGACGTGAATAACTGAAGACCCAGAATCCAAATATAACAGGGTTTCAAGTTGAACCATAGAATCAATAAGTCTGCATACTGGTTTGATGACTCTCCCAAACCTGCTAGTGAAATGATCACCTGTATCTAAATCAGCTATAAGATCTTGCCTACATGGTACACTGGCAGAGACAGGATTTTGGGATGAATGGTGTTGTATGTAAATAATTGAGAAATAAAACACAAGGAGCTAAGAAAAGTAATTGTAGTAATTGTTTTATTGAGAATAATTCGGACTCGTAGGCGAGTAATCAGTAGGTGAAGTGGGGCGATAAGGGGAAAAGGGCTGATAATAAGGGGTATGATCAAGCGAAGAACCATAGCTCGCTGGGGTGTCTGAATAATCAGGACTGGCAGGCATAGAGGGAGACAGGTCAGAGCCTGAATCAGAATAAGCCATATCATCATCAGCCTGATAAACAGAGGAATGGTCAGGTGATGCAGGAGAAAGAGGGTCAGTCTGAGTGGAAGCATCCACGCCAACTTTAGCCGGACTGATCCTATACCTTAGAAGGTGAGGAGAGGTAGATGTTTCAGCTGGAGTGCGCAGAACCTCAACCAAGAGGGCTAAGTCTGTGAACAGATGAGGAAGGTGGTAGTGAGTGTTCAAGTCAAAACCCTCTAAGGACGGGAACAGATTTCCACGGTCAGCTGTACAAAGACACAGAGAGAAACTGGTCAAATGACTAGCTCTAGTAGCATGTATAAACACACTCTCACATTTACTCACACATGTAAGGTAAAGATGAGAAAGGATACAACACTGGAAAATGTATGGCCTAAACAAAATAAAGAAGGGCATTACATTTACTCATACACACATACACACGCAAGGATAAAAAAGGACAGAGATAGGAGATAAGAGGTCAATGCTCAATGTATAAACTAAAAACTCATCCATAATGAAGAAAATGTGAGGAGCAGTGCGGCCAAGGTCTTCTCTCAGTGAAAATCAGCTTGAGAATGACAGGAAAAGCAGAAGCGGGTTTTTAAAAAATAGAAACAAAGCTAGGGCAAACATAAGGGGATTGGAGAACATCTAAAGGACGAACATAAGGTGATTGGAAACTATCTAAAATGCAAACATAAGGGTTGTTGAAAGTAACCAAAACAGTGACATAATGGGTTTAGGAATAAAAGCAAAACCGAATATATTGGTGTTGGGGAAATAACCAGGGGTGGAGGCTCAAAGAGAACAAAATGTATAAAAAGGGGAGCCCCACTCCTGGGTTTTCAGATCACTCTTGGGACCTCTCAAACTGTGTGGATCTCGTCTGGTGGAACAATAAACGTGGACCTTTGCTTTTTCTCACTGTCTGGTTCTGTGTCTTACTTTATTCTTCAAGAGCTATTGGATGTAAGTATTTTTAACTAGGGATGTACCGAAATGAAAATTCTTGGCGGAAACCAAAACCGAATATAATGAAAAACTTGGCCGAAAGCCAAACACGTTTTTTCACGTTTTTTTTTACCATTTATTTTGCCATTTTTTTTCACCATTGCATAAATTAAATAGTCAAAATGTGCTTTTTACTATTTTGTCTTGCATTTTAAAGAAAAAAATCAATTACAAAAACTACAATTTCAAAATATTTATTTAACACTGAACATTTTTTTTCTCATACCAGCAGGCATAGGCTACCAACAAGGCACAATATAACTTTAAATAAATAAATGAGTAAAATAAAAATATTTTTATGTGGTCATCTTTGAGCCCCCCTTGAATAGCCTATGTTAGGTCTATAACTGACTGCTGAAAGAATGTAACACTGTGTAGCATACAACTAAAAAATGCATTAAAAAGTGCATTGACAAGAGTGCAAAAAAATGGTTCTATTCGGTTCTATACGGCTGATTATATTGGGAATATATATCGCTCTTGTCCTTGTACACCTCGCAGAGTATTATAGTAGATATAGGATTTGTCTGCCTGCCCTTAAATAAATACGTCTTTACCTGCATCCATACTCTACTCCCTTACGTCTCGCGACGTGACAGAAACAAAACATCTGAAGAGCACGTAGCTCCTGCACGTAGCTCGTGCATGTGCGCGCCCTCTCATCGAGGTTGTGACATTTGCACGTCTCACTCTGGTAGGCTATTTGGTTGCGTCTTCAAACATGTCATTGTTTTCACTTATTTGGCTGAACACCGAAAGTGCTTTTTTTGCTATTTTCGGCCGAATAATTTTGGTTGCCGAACATTCGGTGCATCCCTACTTTTAACCTTCAATAAATTTATAATTGTAACAGATTAGTGGGCTGAAATTGCACCCACAATGGCTAGTACCAGCACCAGCACCAGCCACAGTATTATCACAGGCGCTGGCGTGGCAACTTGTGCATTTGCCTGCTCTTGATTGGTCAACAGAGAATGCACCCACGATGAAGTGCGATCATCATCGCAAGTAGCCACATTGGAGATGTTCGACAAAGAGCCTGTATGTGAGAGTACCTCAGCCTCATCCTGCCCATAATCTGCGTGTTCTGCAGACTCAATCTCAGCAACATTGGAAGACTCACCACTGCGTGTCTGCCCAGTTTAACCAAAACGGCATGCAGCATCAGACATCTGTGAAGGTACACTGCGGGTAAGGTGTTCAGAATCCCCATGACCAAAACTAACAATTTCTGTTTCAGGCAAATGGAGGAAGTTCACTTGTAGAAGAAGATTCCGATGCACTATTCTCTCATTACCAGCCCTGTCCCGGATCTTATAGACGTGTATGGAAGGCTTTGAGGCAACAACAGTGTACATGACTGGCTCCCATTTGTCAGCAAGCTTTCGTTTCCCTCTACAACCCTTGTTAGCCACAATCATTGGTCACCAATGGCTAGAGGTAGGCCTTTAACACTTTTGTTGTACTGGCTGGACTGGATTCTTTGCTCCACAACACAATTCTTTTGCGCTAACGTCATGGCAGTCTGGAGGTCGCTGACTAATGATTTCACATACTTGTTATAGTCACAAACAGACTTATCCTGCAAAACACTTTGGAACATGAGGTCAGCTGGCAACCTTGGCACTCTACCGAACATTAGGTAAAAAGGGGAAAAACCTGTTGTTTCGTGTGCTGTACAGTTGTACACAAAAGTCATAGTCTGTACCAACTGTGGCCACTTCTGCTTAGACCTATGTGGAAAGGACCTCAACATGTTTCCTAATGTCCTATTGAAACGTTCGGTACCACCATTCCCAATCGGGTGGTAAGGAGTAGTTCTAGACTTGTCAGTGCCAGCCAGTTCAAGAAGCTCCGCAATCAGCTCACTCTCAAAGGTTGCCCC
Source organism: Ictalurus punctatus (assembly GCF_001660625.3). Classification (NCBI taxonomy): domain Eukaryota; kingdom Metazoa; phylum Chordata; class Actinopteri; order Siluriformes; family Ictaluridae; genus Ictalurus; species Ictalurus punctatus. The sequence goes on from NC_071284.1 coordinate 25,707,806, forward strand.
CAGGTCAGAATGGATGCGTTGGGGAAATCCATAGACAGAAAAAAACATCCGACAGTTTCTTAGCTACTTTTTTCGCCGTCTGGTCCTGACACAGAAATGCATGGGCTAGCTTTGTGAAGTGATCTGTGATCACCAAAACATCCAAAGATTTGTTGGCCCGATCCTCAGCAGACCAGAAGTCGATGCATACAAGCTCCAACGGGGCTGTGGTTTTAATACTTTCCAAAGTGTCTCTCGCGGCAGGTTCCATAGTTTTGCTGAAGACACACCTGGGACATTTCCTCACATAATCCCACACGTCACGCTCCATATTGAGCCAGAAAAACCTCTGATGGGCTAAAGACAAAGTGCGCGGCTGCCCTTGATGACCGGCCAGGTCGTGAACACCCAGAAGTGCCTGAGATTTTAAGGATTTAGGTAAAACAAGTTGGAACTTCTTGTGCCTGGTGAGCGGGTCTTTAATGGCTCTGTACAGGATTCCATTAAGTACTGAAAGTTTGTTCCACTGCTTCATAACACGCATTGGTTTTCATTGGCATGTTCACGTCTTGATGGTCTGCGCTTCCTGCCAACAAAATAAGACACTTGCTGGCTCAAATTTAGCCTATTACCCAAAAACACTTAAAATTCAACATAGAAGCAAATACTCACATCTCCGAACCCAGTTGGGGGGGCTTGACTCAGCTACCCTTATAAATGGCTCCTCATGGTTTTCTCTTAAAATTAAGGCCTTCCTTGCGAGACAAGAATCTTCACCATCTGAATTATGAGTAAGTTACATTTTTCTGTATTTCTATTTTATAATTTATTTTCATATTTGCTCTATATCTCTATTTTATATATAGTTATACTGCTTGCAAAATGGTTTACTGTACTTCCTACTTCATAATATCATTATATTACCCTTCTACTATCCTACATATCCTACTACTCTTTTAATATTACCCTATAATATCTTAATACTCCTTTTTATTATTCGTATAAAGTTATAAATGTTATGTGTGTGAGAGAGAGAGACAGAGAGAGTGTGTGTGTGTGTGTGTGTGTGTGTGTGTGTGTTATGTCTACATGCCCGCCCTTGACTGTACGAGAGTGTGTGTTAGCACTCCTCAGCTCTGATACTTCTTTTTGACTTTTTGACTAATAAACCATAGTGTGTTACTCTTAAAAGATCTTAAAGTGTGAATCCAATTCGTCAATATCCGCCTAATACCGCTTCTGCGTGTCTAGGTGCCCGTCGTCATTTCTTCTTCTCCACTTTACTGGATCTGGATCTGGACACTCATTATCAGCTCGCGCATCTCACTGCTGATATCATGGTGCTACTTGACGTTCTTCGCAGCACCCCCTCTGGAAATGAAAATGCGGGGTTCCTCCCCCCTCTCCGATACAGAATCCACCCCGTGAATGTGTGTATTGACGCCTCTACACAGACAGAAACTCCCTCCAGCTTTCAGTCTGAGGAAGATCCTTTCCTTCTCTGATCTGGGCTGTGACCATTCGACCCTCTTCTCACCTGTCAGTCCGCCCCACTCTCAGTGGTCTTCTCACTTCACCTTTGCTGACTATCCCATATCCCCAGGACGCACCCCATTTTCTTCCCCCTACCGCTCTCCTCAAGATTACGCACCCACCAGTCCTGTGAATTATCAATAAAATTGCATATTACTCATACTAGGTCTCCCTCATGTTTATTTCATGTCATTTTTATCCACAACACACTCTACCAATGATGGGGTTTTTGTGCTGATGTTCTTGCAAGTCTGTCAGTGAAAGGGAATGAAACACTTCTTCGTCACCACTGCCCACTTAAGAGCCAAGAATTCCACTTAAGAGCCAAGAATTGTGTTCAGGATATTTAGATTGGCTGCGGCTCAAAGCCATAGCAAACGCTATTGGTCTCGCCTTGTCCTCACCAGCAGGGATCCGAGAGAGTACTGCACCTAGGCCATCTAATGAAGCGTCAGTACAAAGAAGAAAAGGACGCTCAAAATCTGGATGAGCCAGTACCACACTGTCAACAAGGGCCCTTTTTAACTCCTCAAAGGCCACATCACAGCCTGGGGTCCAGTCCCAGGGATTCAACTCCCAAAAAGTGCCCGTTCTCTTGTGACAACCAGCAGCTTTCACTGAGCATTTCTGGCCAGCTGTTAAGCCAAATAAGGGTCTAGTAACATGTGAACAACCTGGAATAAAGGCTTGGTATTACAGGACTATGCCAAGAAACGATCTGATTTTTTTTTTGTAAAGCTGTGGTCCCGACTTCCTTCATTAGATCCTCCTTTTTGAAAGCAGAGATGGCTTTCACCTTCCCCACATCAACTGAAACACCAGAACCATCTATCACATGGGCCAGAAACTTTACGAATTTTCTTAGAAAGTGACACTTTTTAGATGCTAGCTTCAGGTTGCTGGTTCTCAATCGAGAAAACACAATCTCCAAACGTGTTAATGCCTCCTGTTCAGAAGGTGCAAAGACCAACAAGTCATCAAGATAGCAGAGAAGACTGGAAAAGTTAAGGTCACCAAAAATGCTGAGCATCATGCGTATGAAAGACGTGGGGCTATTGCAAAGGCCTTGAGGAAGAAGATTATACTCATACAAGCCCATTGGCATTGTGAAGGCAGTGTATTGTCGGTTAGACTCATGGAGCGGGATGTTGTAAAATCCTGAAGTTAAGTCCATAGTGCTGAAAAACACATTACCTCCCAAGGCTGCGAGGCAGTCAGCTTGATGGGGTAGAGGGTGGGCATCTTTGGTGGTTTTAGCATTGAGCCAGAGAAAATCAGTGCAGACCCTCAGATTACCATCTTTGTTCCAGACCATAACTAAAGGTGATGCATACTCACTCACTGATTTGCTGATAATGCCTTTCTCCTCCATCTCAGACAACACCTCTCTCAATTTTTGGTATTGGGCAGGAGGGATACGGCAATAAGGTAGATGGTATGGGCGCTCATCATAAAGGTGGATCCTGTGCACAAAATCCTTTGCCTCTCCACAATCCAACTTATCCTTGGAGAAAACATCATGGTAGGACACAATAAGAGCGACCAATTTCCTCTTCCACACCTCAGAAACCTCACATCCATCCATGTCAATATCCTTCAGACCATAGTCTCTCAGCAATCGTTCTGGATCAGAGGATGAAGCAGTTTCGAAGGGGTCCAAATCAGGAACGTGACAATGGGTTCTACTTAAACTCTGAATAACAGTGAGATAATCCAGAGCTAGACAGGAAGAAACGTTGGCCGGTTTAGTGTTACAACGAAGTTACAGCACTGATGTTGGATTAGGGTTTAGTATTTTAATCGGCACCCATCGATTGCCCCACATTGGTGTTACTACATGTCCGACAAGGATGTTTCTAGGTGCCGAACATGCAGTGGTTGCTCAACAATTATAGTGCTTCCTGGGGAAACAGGTGCATTACAGTGAGGGAAAAAAAGTATTTGATCCCCTGCTGATTTTGTACGTTTGCCCACTGACAAAGAAATGATCATTCTATAATTTTAATGGTAGATTTATTTGAACAGTGAGAGACAGAATAACAACAAAAAAATCCAGAAAAACACATGCCAAAAATGTTATAAATTGTTTGCATTTTAATGAGGGAAATAAGTATTTGACCCCTCTGCAAAACATGACTTAGTACTTGGCGGCAAAACCCTTGTTGGCAATCACAGAGGTCAGACATTTCTTGTATTTGGCCACCAGGTTTGCACACATCTCAGGAAGGATTTTGTCCCACTCCTCTTTGCAGATCTTCTCAAAGTCATTAAGGTTTCAAGGCTGACGTTTGGCAACTTGAACCTTCAGCTCCCTCCACAGATTTTCTATGGGATTAAGGTTTGGAGACTGACTAGGCCACTCCAGGACCTTAATGTGCTTCTTCTTGAGCCACTCCTTTGTTGCCTTGGCCATGTGTTTTGGGTCATTGTCATGCTGGAATACCCATCCATGACCCATTTTCAATGCCCTGGCTGAGGGAAGGAGGTTCTCACCCAAGATTTGACGGTATATGGCCCCGTCCATCGTCCCTTTGATGCGGTGAAGTTGTCCTGTCCCCTTAGCAGAAAAACACCCCCAAAGCATAATGTTTCCACCTCCAGGTTTGACGGTGGGGATGGTGTTCTTGGGGTCATAGGCAGCACTCCTCCTCCTCCAAACACGGCGAGTTGAGTTGATGCCAAAGAGCTCCATTTTGGTCTCATCTGACCACAACACTTTCACCCAGTTGTCCTCTGAATCATTCAGATATTCATTGGCAAACTTCAGACGGGCATGTATATGTGCTTTCTTGAGCAGGGGGACCTTGCGGGCGCTGCAGGATTCCAGTCCTTCACGGCGTAGTGTGTTACCAATTGTTTTCTTGGTGACTATGGTCCCAGCTGCCTTGGGATCATTGACAAGATCCTCCCGTGTAGTTCTGGGCTGATTGCTCACTGTTCTCATGATCATTGCAACTCCACGAGGTGAGATCTTGCATGGAGCCCCAGGCCGAGGGAGATTGACAGTTCTTTTGTGTTTCTCACACTCCCTCATACAGGTCACTGGAAGTTCAACATGGCACCTCTGAATCTGAAAAAAAAGAATTGTTGCTCTACATAAAGATGGCCTAGGCTATAAGAAGATTGCCAAGACCCTGACCCTGAGCTGCAGCTCGGTGGCCAAGACCATACAGCGGTTTAACAGGACAGGTTTCACTCAGAACTGGCCTCACCATGGTCGACCAAAGAAGTTGAGTGCACATGCTCAGCGTCATATCCAGAGGTTGTCTTTGGGAAATAGACGTATCAGGTTGAGGTTGAAGGGGTGGGAGGGTCAGCCTGTCAGTGCTCAGACCAAACGGCACACACTGCATCAAATTGGTCTGCATGGCTGTCGTCCCAGAAGGAAGCCTCTTCTAAAGATGATGCACAAGAAAGCCCACAAACAGGTTGTTGAAGACAAGCAGACTAAGGACATGGATTACTGGAACCATGTCCTGTGGTCTGATGAGACCAAATAAACTTATTTGGTTCAGATGGTGTCAAGCATGTGTGGTGGCAACCAGGTGAGGAGTACAAAGACAAGTGTGTCTTGCCTATAGTCAAGCATGGTGGTGGGAGTGTCATGGTCTGGGGCTGCATGAGTGCTGCCGGCACTGGGGAGCTACAGTTCATTGAGGGAACCACGAATGCCAACATGTACTGTGACATACTGAAGCAGAGCATGATCCCCTCCCTTCAGAGACTGGTCTGCAGGGCAGTATTCCAGCATGATAACGACCCCAAACACACCTCCAAGACGACCACTGCCTTGCTAAAGAAGCTGAGGGTGAAGGTGATGGACTAAACCCTATTAAGCATCTGTGGGGCATCCTCAAACAGAAGGTGGAGGAGCACAAGGTCTCTAACATCCACCAGCTCTGTGATGTCGTCATGGAGGAGTGGAAGAGGACTCCAGTAGCAACCTGTGAAGCTCTGGTGAACTCCATGCCCAAGAGGGTTAAGGCAGTGCTGGAAAATAATGGTGGCCACACAAAATATTGACACTTTGGGCCCAATTTGGACATTTTCACTTAGGGGTGTACTCACTTTTGTTGCCAGCAGTTTAGACATTAATGGCTGTGTGTTGCGTTATTTTGAGGGGACAGCAAATTTACACTGTTACACAAGCTGTACACTCACTACTTTACATTGTAGCAAAGTGTCATTTCTCCAGTGTTGTCACATGAAAAGATATAATCAAATATTTACAAAAATGTCAGGGGTGTACTCACTTTTGTGAGATACTGTATATATACCTGTAAGGTGAATTGAAGAGGAGAGTCTACCGGAATGGAAGTCAAAATTTGAAGGATCTAGAGAGACTCTGCATGGAGGAATGGTCTCAGATCCCTTGTCATGTATTCTCCAACCTCATCAGGCATTACAGGAGAAGACTCAGCTGTTGGCTGAAAAGTAGGTAGAACAAAGTATTGACTAAAAGTTGCCAATAATTGTTGAACACCTATATTTAATAAAGATTTTTTTTGTATAAATATGTGTTTTGTTTGCAATTGTTTGATAACCATGAGAGCAGAGTATTTTTGTGAATTTTTTAAACAAAAAATCCATCCATCCATCTTCTATACCACTTATCCTTCCTTCAGGGTCATGGGGAAACCTGGAGCCTCTCCCAGGGAGCATTGGGCACAAGGCGGGGTACACCCTGGACAGGGTGTCAATCCATCGCAGGGCAAACTCACATACACATTCACACACCCATTCATACACTACGGACCCTTTGGACATGCCAATCAGCCTACCATGCATGTCTTTGGACTGGGGAAGAAACCAGAGTACCCGGAGGAAACCCCCGTAGCACGGTGAGAACATACAAACTCTGCACACACAGGGCCACGGTGGGAATCGAACCCTTGACCCTGGAAGTGTGAGACGAACATGCTAACCACGTTCACAGCCTTATTTTCTCATATTTACCAAGGGTTGCAATATTAGTGGAGGGTTGCAAAATATAGTGGAGCACTATATACAGTTGCAGTCAGAAGTTTACATACACTCATCATGGACATGAATGTCATGGCAATATTGGGTTTTCAATAATTTCTTTGAACTTTTTTTTTCCTGAGGCAGAATGATTGTACAACATACATCTTTAATAAAAAAAACAACAACAACACGAATTTGGTTCATAAGTTTTAATTCATTTGGTGTTTTCTGTAATCAACACAGCACCAAAATTATACATACAGGCTCAAAAATATACATTCAAACACTTAGATTATTCATTCGGTGGTGCTGAATGTTCCAAAATGTCCTTTCATTTGCCAAGACCAAGGCTTCTTAATTTCCTGTTAGTGATCATGATTGACTGCAACTGGCAGTTATCTGTGCCAACATCAAAAGGGTTTGTTTGACAGCATTCATTGGATTGACCAACACACAGTACTATGGGAAAGTCCAAGGAGAATAGTGCAGATCTGAAAAAGAGTATGGTGGATTTAAACAAGTCAGGAATGTCTCTTTGAGCCATTTCTAAACATTTGCAGATCCGAAGGTCATCAGTTCTATGTATTGTATATAAGTACGTTATTGGGAAGTGTAGCCACTTTGCCAAGGTCTGGAAGAAGACCCAAACTTTCTCACTGAGCTTTGAGGAAATTGGTTTGGTTGGTCAGGGAAATCCCAGGAATCACCGAGGCACAGGCCTGCCATGAACTGGAAGCTGCTGGAACATCACTATCACTGTCTACAGTCAAGTGAGTTCTACATCGCCATGGACTGAAAGGCTGCTGGCCAAGAAAGAAGCCCCTGCTTCAAAATCGACAAGTTCAAGCTTGTCAAAAGTTTGCAGCTGACCACATGAACAAAGATAAAGGTGTGCTGTATATATAATTTTGATCTTGTGTTGACTACAGAAAACCCCAAATAAATTGAAACATGTGAACCAAATGTCTGGGTTAGGCATGTAACCCTGTTCCCTGAGAGGGAACAAGACATTGCGTTTAGCATAACACTATGGGGGAATGCCCCTCGCATGTGACCGGCATCTGAAGCTTGTGTAAAATCAGGCCTGCCATGATCAGGTGACATGGCAATTAAGCGTGTCGTGTGATATATATATATATATATATATATATATATATATATATATATATATATATGGCACCTGTGAACCGGGCCGTCAGCCGCAATTATCTGAAGCAAAGACACAATTAATTTCTGAATTGTGAGGGAGGCACAGAAGTTGAGTATAAAAGCCCACCTCCCCCCCACAGAAGTCAATGTCGTCCCAAGTTTTCAATTTTCTCTTGTCAGTGAACTGTCACAGGGCAACAAAAATTTGATGATTTCCCTCCAACAAAATGTGGAAAGTTAAAGTCACTATAAACCATCTAGAAGTGTGGAGAATAATTGGTGGAGAATACAGGTACCTTAATGCAAATATCTAAACTTTCATTACATATAATGGTAGAGAATGCAACAGATCAATCTGAACAGCTCATTTTCCTTATATATAATGGTGGAGAATGCAATAACTTAACCTAAACAGCTAATTTTCCATACATCTGAGAACTTGGAGGTGTCGCCAGTTTCTATCCTTGGTTCACACTCTAGGGATGTCTATCATCGCAAGACGGTAATGTCAGGTGCCTCCCTCCAGGTCTCTGGAGTGGCCATCATCTAGAGTAACATACAAATCGCCTAGAACTGTGGGCCATATTCCTAGCACTGAAATTCTTCTCCTCATGTGAGGTCAACATGTGTTAGACAATAAAGTGGTGGTCTCATATATAAACCACCATGGAGGATTATGTTTGCACCCTCTGTTCAGGCAGGCTCAACTAATTGTTCTCTGGCGGAGGGGAAGTTTTTTCAGTGAGTGCAATGTACATTCCAGGCAACTAGAATGTGGGGGAAGACATCCTGTCAAGGCAGGGGCTGAGGCCCTGGGATTGGAGGCTCCATTCACAAGTGGGTGAGTCCATATGGTGGAGGTTTGGCAAAGTGGAAGTAGACAAGTTTGCCCCATAGGAGACAACACACTGCCCGCTGTGGTTCACCCTCACTCCTCCCACACCAAAGAAAAAAAGGGTCAGGACTGGACGCCATGTTACACACATGTCCAAGGTCATGTCTGTACGCCTTTCCCCTGATTGCTCTGTTCCCATAAGTTCTAGTCAGAGTTAACCACTATCATGCTATGTCTGCTGCTAGTAGCACCGGATTGGCCAGCTCAAATTTGGTTCTAAGAGATCATATCTTTGCTGGACGGCACTCACTGGGAGATTTCCTTTCACAGGGATCTATCGTCTATTGTTGATTTATCACCCTTGGCCAGAACCAAGGAAACTGTGAGTCTGGCCCCTGAGGGGCACCAGCTCATAGATTCCGGTCGCTCAACTGAGGTTGTAGAGACCATGATAAATGCTAGAGCACCACACACAAGAAAATTGTATGCATTCAAGTGCCAACTTTTTTATCGTGGTGTGAAGAACACCAGTGAGATCCTGCACAATAGCTACAGTCCTGCAGTTCTTGCAGGAACATTTCTCAGCAGGGTTGGTTCCTTCCACAATTAGGGTCTTCGTGGCCGCCATTTTGGCGAGCCACACTCCTATTGATGGAGCCTCTGTGGGGCAACATCCTCTAGCTTTGAGGTTTGTGTTGGTATCAGAAGCTGAGGTCCATATACAGACCACGCATACCTTCCTGGGACTTTCTGTGGTCCGGGAAGGTCTGTCAGGCACCCCATTTGAGACCCTGGAGTCAGCTTCAAAGATGCTTCTGGCTCTAAAGGTAGCTCTTTTGGCTGACCCTGACATCTATGTTGCTCCTTCCTGCCTTGACTTTGCCACTGGATAAGCCAAGGTCTCCCTATATACTAGGCCAGATTATTCCTAAGTGCCTATGTCTGCTGCCCAGCCAGTAGTGTTGCAGGCTTTCTCCCCTCCTCTGTTCCTTACACTGGAATGAGGAAGATTGCACCTACTGTGTCCAGTGAGGGCTCTTTGTACTTAAGTCCAACACTCCGGTAAGTTGCGTAAGACGGAGCAGTTGCTGGTCTGCTTGGCAGTGACAGTAAAGGTGATGCTGTGTCAAAGCAGTGCATCTATATTTGGACAGTGGAAGCAATCTCTATTGCTTATGAGGTGTGTGGTCTCGCTACGCCTCTGGGCACAGGGGCTCATTCCACTATGGGGGTCGCCTCCTCAAAGGCTTTAACTACAATTAGGGTGTACATGACTGCCGTTTTGGCCAGACACTTTCTTACTTTTCTGAGTGATGTAGGTAAATTTATATTTACATGAATTTAAAAACATTTTTAACATGTTATTTATATTGTATAAAAAGTTATGTGAAATATGTATCTCCTGTGCAAACCAGATTTTGGTGCTTTAAAAAAGTACATTAAAATATTTTATTTTGTGAAGTCTGTTTGAATTCTGTGTACTCTGGAGTGATGTATTGCCTTGGAAAATGCAGCAAACACTTGTCACTCTCTCTCTCTCATCACTTCAGTTCAGATACTTCATTGAGAAGGTGGGTACTCTATTTTCAAAAAAGCAATAACATAATTTAGAGAATAAGAGACAGGGATTATGAGCAGGTGAGAAAAATTCAGTGAGGGATAAGCAAAAAGTAAGACAGACAGACAGACAGACAGAGAGAGAGAGAGCTATGGTGTTTAAATTGCTTCCTCAGCAGTATTTCTTTGCCCATGCATCATTATTCCTCCTCATGTCACCATATTTGGCAAGAGAGAACTGATTCAGTGCCAAAGTTTGACCAATGAGGACTACATTAAACATTGTGTGTGTGTGTGTGTGTGTGTGTGTGTGTGTGTCTGAGAGAGAGAGAGATGGAGAGAGGGAGAGAGAGAGGAAGAGAGAGAACGATGGAAGATATGGTGGTGAGAGAGTGAGGCTTCTGATAATGGCTGCTCTTTAACCAGTGGGACAATAAGACTGCATTTACACTTGCACGGTCACGCTCACACATGAATTTGATCCTGTGCAAACTTGTGCCATCAATAAACACACAAACAAATAGAGGCAGACAAGAAATTGCATGGATACACTCGAGTTCAAGCAAACTGTCTTCAAACTCCTATGAGTAAACAATCTTTCTGTAGTATTTTACAATCAATCAAACTTCCAGCTGAACCCTGTTACATTACCACATTAATTCAAGTGAAGCTTCAGTAAACAAGGTTCACATATACACATGATATTTAAGCAGCATTGATAATAAATTGCAGAAACAGAAACATTTCACATTCAAAGATCACAAAAAAGTATATATTTTTTTCTACCCTGATGAACAGAAATTGTTTACTAAACACTACAAGACACTACTATGAAAAACGAGCTTCCTTGAATAAAACACGAAAACAAAATCACAGCTATATTCCTTGGTCTTACCCATTGTTATGAATGACTAAGGGAATTTGGCCTATGTGTTTTCTCATATGTATATCCATGTGAAACAGGAAATCATGGTTGAACAATTTACTGCTCCTAGTCACCCAGGTGTACTAAAAAAATTAAAATATCAATGGGAACACTTCAAAGATATTTTTCCCATATGAATTCATAAAGGTGCCAATAATTGTGGCATATATATATATATATATATATATATATATATATATATATATATATATATATATATATATATATATATATATATATATATCCTGTGTTGTGTTTGCAATTTTTTGATATCCATGAAAGCAGAGTATTTTTGTGAAATGTTTGAACAAAATATCAATAGCTTAAACAATAAAGACAGTTTGTCACAGCCTTCTTTACTCATATCTACTAATGAGAAAACTGAAAACAATTAACATTTAAGCTTCCAATGTTCTCATTAAGACTAGAAGGAAGAAAGGGAATGAAGGGATGAAGGACATCAAAACCAATTGTTTTAGAGGAGCTGAAGGTGAGGAGAAATGTTCAGACAATGAAGAGTGAATGATGACCTCAGCTCATCCACTTCAACACTTTCTGACTCTTTGTGCATATAGAGGATCAAAGAGAACTGTTTCACTATTGGATTGCAGTATTACTGTCATATCAGAGGATTCAATAGCTTTTGTTCATCAAGCAAAAGTGGTTGGGAGTGAAGCATGCTGTTTCATCAATGAGCTTTTGTGTCAGAACAGCTTACAGAGAAGCACTTAGACACCAACATTATTAGGGTATCTAATTATAATAGGGTATCTAAGTATCTAATTACAGAACTTGATATTATGTTGACCAAATTTCAGCCATAGAGAGGATTACTGCTGTCAACGCCTACAGTGCATCCGGAAAGTATTCGCAGTGCTTCACTTTTTCCACAATTTGTTATGTTACAGCCTTATTCCAAATGGATTAAATTCATTATTTTCCTCAAAATTCTACAAACAATACCCCATAATGACAACGTGAAACACATTTGTTTGAAATCTTGCAAATTTGCATGAATGCAAATTTATTAAAAATAAAAAAACAAAAAAAGCACATGTACATAAGTATTCACAGCCTTTGCACAATACTTTGTTGAAGCACCTATGGCACCAATTACAGCCTCAAGTCTTTTTGAGTATGACTCTACAAGCTTGGCACACCTATTTTTGGGCAGTTTCTTCCATTCTTCTTTGCAGGACCTCTCAAGCGCCATCAGGTTGGATTGGTGCACAGCCATTTTCAGATCTCTCCAGAGATGTTCAATCGGGTTCAAGTCTGGGCTCTGGCTGGGCCACTCAAGGACATTCACAGAGTTGTCCTGTAGCCACTCCTTTGTTATCTTGGCTGTGTGCTTAGGGTCGTTGTCTTGTTGGAAGATGAACCTTCACCCTAGTCTGAGGTCCAGAGTGCTCTGGAGCAGGTTTTCATCAAGGATGTCTCTGTACATTGCTGAATTCATCTTTCCCTCGATCCTGACTAGTCTCCCAGTTCCTGCCGCTGAAAAACATCCCCACAGCATGATGCTGCTACCACCATGCTTCACTGTAGGGATGGTATTGGCCAGGTGATGAGTGGTGCCTGGATTCCTTCAGACATGACGCTTGCCATTCAGGCCAAAGAGTTCAATCTTTGTTTCATCAGACCAGAGAATTTTGTTTCTCATGGCCTGAGAGTCCTTCAAGTGCCTTTTGGCAAACTCCATGTGGGCTGTCATGTGCCTTTTACTGAGGAGTGGCTTCTGTCTGGCCACTTTACCATACAGGCCTGATTGGTGGAGTGCTGCAGAGATGGTTGTTCTTCTGGAAGGTTCTCCTCTCTCTAGGGAGACACACTGGAGCTCTGTCAGAGTGAATATCGGGTTTTTGGTCACCTCCCTGACTAAGGCTCTTCTCCCCCAGTTGCTCAATTTGGCCGGGCGGCCAGCTCTAGGAATCCTGTTGTCCTGCTGGTTCCAAACCATTTACAGATGATGGAGGCCACTGTGCTCATTGCGACCTTCAATGCTGCAGAAATATTTCTGTACCCTTCCCCAGATCTGTGCTTCGATACAATCCTTTCTCGGAGGTCTACAGACAATTCCTTGGACTTCATGGCTTGGTTTGTGCTCTCACATGCATTGTTTACTATGGGACCTGATATAGTCAGGTGTGTGCCTTTACAAATCATGTCAAATAAACTGAATTTACCACAGGTGGACTCCAATCAAGTTGTAGAAACATCTCAAGGATGATCAGTGGAAACAGTATGCACCTGATCTCAATTTTGAGTATCATGGCAAAGGCTGTGAATACTTATGTACATGTGCTTTTTTTTGTTTTTTATTTTTAATAAATTTGCAAACAAACTTCTTTCATGTTGTCATTATGGGGTATTGTTTGTAGAATTTTGAGAAAATGAATTTAATCCATTTTGGAATAAGGCTGTAACATAACAAAATGTGGAAAAAGCGAAGCGCTGTGAATACTTTCCGGATGCAGTGTATATCCTCAATTTATTACAGTAGGAAATTTCCACTGCCATATATTCACTAACATGCCAACATCTTATAACAACTAAAATGTTATAATTGTATTAGTGAAAAATGCAAAACTTAGTGCTTGGAGACACAAAACACACATTCGATACTAATAAATAAACATAAATTAAATAAAAATATCAGTACCAAACTGATGTTATGCTACACAATAACTCCTTGGTAATGTCAGACACAGGGAATAATATAGGAATTTTATTACAAATAAATGAATAAATGGAAATACAACAGCTGGAATGGATTCAGAATGTTATGAACTATAGATGTGAAGTGGTTTTGGGATTTAAATATCCCTCTCTTGCTCACACCCCACAAAAACAGGATGGGTCATGAAACAAAACTCCCACATTAGTATCTGGTCTGATCACCATTTCCCTGTAACAGCACATCACATCTCTTCCTCATTCAGGTTGTTGATTGTGCCAATGAATCTTGAAACATCCATCCATCCATCCATCCATCTTCTACCGCTTACTCCTTTTCAGTGTCACGGGGAGCCTGGATCCTATCCCAGGGAGCATCGGGCACAAGGCGGGGTACACCCTGGACAGGGTACCAATCCATCGCTGGGCACACTCACATACACATTCACACACCCATTCATACACTATGGAGACTTTAGACACGCCAATCAGCCTACCATGCATGTCTTTGGACTGGGGGAGGAAACCGGAGTACCCGGAGGAAACTCCTGCAGCACGGGAAGAACATGCAAACTCCGCACACACATGGCCCCGGCAGCCTTGAAACATCCAGCAAGTAAAAGCTATTCTAGTGTCATTATATCTTTGCTACATCACCTTCAACATGAAGGGTGGGGTTCAGGTGCAGTGGTTTTGAAAATGTCTCTCTGCTAGTAGGGAAAAGCATGTAAGTTCCCTCCCAAAGGGAACACTATGGGAGCACCTCTTGCACATTTTACACATCTGAAGCTTGTGTAAAATCATGCCTTTATAGGCCTGCCATGATCAGGTGACATGGCAATTAAGCGCATTGCGTGATATAAATATGGCACCTGTGAACCACGCCATCAGCCTCTATTATCTGAAGCGAAGATGCAATTCACAAGCCTGTCCTGGTATAACAAAGCTATGCAATGTCTTGTTCCCTTCTCAGGGAACAGGGTTACATGTGTAACCCAGATGATATTATGGATAGAATAGTATAGACTAATTATTGCTGGCCTTACATCCAAACACATTATAGGCTCTGGTACTAAAATTCTTAATTGGGGTAGACTCTCTCCTACTCCAGAGTTCCCATAGAACTAGATAAATAGGCCAGCTTGGATACTCACAGTCCCAGGTAGAGCCCTTCACATTTTGAAGCTTTTCTCAGTGAACAATAAGGTTGCCTGAATGAGATTTCAAGTCTCAGAAAGCTCTGTTGTTCTTGGAGAAGGTGGATCAGTGCTTGAGACGGTACCTCCTATTGACTCCATAATGCTACTGAAAGATTTCATTGTTAATGTTGGAGATGATGGAGATACTTGCAGGGGCATAACTGGGAGGAATGGTCTCCCATATCTGAACTTGATGGATAAAATGCTATTAGAATTCTGTGAAAACCAGGATTTGTGTATAACATATGATTCAAAGAGAAATTTTGTCATAAGTGTATTTGCTACCAGCAAATCCTGAGCCAATGGTCAGTGATTTATGATTGTATAATCAGACTTAAGGCCATATGTTTTAGACTTTTGGGTAAAGAAAAGGGTTGGACAGATCACTTGGTGGTGAGTTGGATTTTTTTGGTGACAAACAAATTTAACTTAAATGTACAGACATTGAATCTGGGCCACATTCAATTAATCAATCTCTACCTCATAGAGGTGGTGTCATGTATCGGGAAACTCTGGACTCCACTTCCCATCAGCCACTGCACTGCTCTAGTTGTCACATGACCACCTGCACCTGATTCATGTTTTGGTTAATGAGCACTCATGTGTATATATAGTCCTTGTGTGCACTATTTGCTTGTCTTTCGTTGTCTTAGACCCCTGTGTTCCATGTTTCTTTATCTTGTTAGTTTCTGTTTAGTTTTGCCACAGTATTCTGCCAAGTAGTCTTAGATTCATGTTGTTTATGTCTCAGTGTTTGTTTCTTGCCACAGTGTGTTTCCAAGTTGTCATAGTGTATTCGTTTCTTAGTACATTTCCTTCAATAAAATGTCATTATCTGCACCTGCTTCTGGCTCGACCTTGAATTGTGACAGAACGAAAGACCCACTATCAGATGCAGCAGATCGCCTCGACATGGATGCAGCAGGAGGACTAAAGAGAAGGCATGCCACAGTAACCAGGGAGATCGTAGGACCATACCGCATCGGGGAACGGTCGAATTACTGGCCGCATTTTTCATCCGTGCAATTCCCCCAAAGGTACGCCGTTGAATTGCCACCAGAGACAGCGGGATTGGGGAGCTACCCGCTGGAGTTTCTCTTCAGCTGCCAGGAGTATTTCTGCAGCTTGGCGGTTCCCAAGCCTACTAAGAGAGAGTGGATCAGGTTCCTGGTGTCAGCCCTCCATGATGTCACTCAGTTTGCAGAGCTGTTCATGGAGGAGTTTTCACAGCCTGGACAACTTCAGGGTCTTGATTTGCTGGGGTGGAGAGTCAATGGACAGCCCCAGGTGGACCCACCATTCAACCTCTATTATGAGGAGATGGACAGGGCATTAACCAGCGATCCACTTCAGTTTCCGGCCAACGCGGGGGCGAAGTCCACGAGATGTATGACAGAGGGCTGCGGGAGAGAGACTCAGCTTCAATGTCCCACCTGCAGGAAGCTGGGCCTCCAGGAAGCTTTCTTCTGCACTCAGGAATGCTTCAAGAGCAGCTGGCGGGAACATAAGAAACTCCACCGGAGAGCCCGTACAGAGACCCAGCCCGGGACCGACAGAGTGACCTCAGAGCTCGAATCTGAGCCCCACGAGGTGGGCTCACCTGCCGAGCTCCAGCAAAAGGTCAGCAAGGAGGCACCAGCACCAGGCTTTGATGTCCAAGTCAAGCCCACAGTCCCTGAGAGCCAAGTCAAGCCCACAGTCCCAGAGAGCCAAGTCAAGCCCACAGTCCCTGAGAGCCAAGTCAAGCCCACAGTCCCAGAGAGCCAAGTCAAGCCCACAGTCCCAGAGAGCCAGGTCAAGCCCACAGTCCCAGAGAGCCAGGTCAAGCCCACAGTCCCTGAGAGCCAGGTCAAGCCCACAGTCCCAGAGAGCCAGGTCAAGCCCACAGTCCCTGAGAGCCAGGTCAAGCCCACAGTCCCTGAGAGCCAGGTCCAGCCCCACGTCCCTGAGCTCCAGGTCCAGCCCCACGTCCCTGAGCTCCAGGTCCAGCCCCACGTCCCTGAGCTCCAGGTCCAGCCCCACGTCCCTGAGCTCCAGGTCCAGCCCCACGTCCCTGAGCTCCAGGTCCAGCCCCCAGTCAGGAAGGTCCAAGCCAAGCCTCGCGTCCCTGAGGTCCAAGTCAAGTCTCGCGTCCCTGAGCTCACGTTCAGGCCTACTGACCCAAATGACCAAGTGCTGCTCACGCCCAAGTCTACTGATACGGCCGACCAAGTTCTGCTCACGCCCGAGTCTAACAACACGGCCGACCACGTTCAGTCCACGCCCAGGTCTACCGACCCGGTCGCCCAAGTTCAGACCACGCCCAGGTCTACCGAACCGGCCGCCCAAGTTCAGCCCACGCCCAAGACTGCCAACACGCCCAGCCAAGTTCCGCTCACGCTCCAGTTTGCCGACACGCCCAGCCAAGTTCCGCTCACGCCCCAGTCTGCCGACACGCCCAGCCAAGTTCCGCTCATGCCCCAGTCTGCCGACACACCCAGCCAAGTTCCGCTCACGCCCAGCCAAGTTCCGCTCACGCCCCAGTCTGCCGAAACGCCCAGCCAAGCTCCGCTCACGCCCCAGTCTGCCGACACGCACAGCCAAGCTCCGCCCATGCCCAAGGTTCACCTGGTGACCTCAGAGCCTCAGCCTCCCCGTTCAGCTGTGGACGTCGCTCAGTCTCCCCGTTGAGCTGAGGTCGTCGCTCAGCCTCCCCATTCAGCTGAGGTCGTCGCTCAGCCTCCCCGTTCAGCTGAGGTCGTCGCTCAGGCTCCCCGTTCAGCTGAGGTCGTCGCTCAGCCCGCCCGTTCAGCTGAGGTCGTCGCTCAGCCCGCCCGTTCAGCTGAGGTCGTCGCTCAGCCCGCCCGTTCAGCTGAGGTCGTCGCTCAGCCCGCCCGTTCAGCTGGGGTCGTCGCTCAGCTCCCCTGCTCCATGGCAACTAGCGTTCCCCCCTTCTGCTTCGAGGAGACCCACGCTCCTCTCCCTGGCCGCACGGAGACCCATGCTCCTCTCCCTGGCCGCATGGGGGACTTCGCTCTGCCTTCCAGTTCAGCTGGGGACGTCGCTCGGCCTTCCAGTTCAGCTGGGGACGTCGCCCCGCTTTCATGCTCTGCCGAGGAAACATCTCAGCCTCCCTGTGCCATTGTAGAAGATGCCCGGCCTCCTGGTTTTGCGGGGGACATTTTCTCCAGGGGGCCAGGACCACCAGATGGAGGACGTATAATTTTGGGCACTCCGGGAGTAGCGCCCTTGGGGGAGGGTTCTGTCACGTATCGGGAAACTCTGGACTCCACTTCCCATCAGCCACTACACTGCTCTAGTTGTCACATGTCACATGACTGCCGACACGCCCAGCCAAGTTCCGCTCACGCCCCAGTCTGCCGACACGCCCAGCCAAGTTCCGCTCACGCCCCAGTCTGCCGACACGCCCAGCCAAGTTCCGCTCACGCCCCAGTCTGCCGACACACCCAGCCAAGTTCCGCTCACGCCCAGCCAAGTTCCGCTCACATCTGTGTCTATGTTCTTGCCATAAAATTAGATTTTTTTTAATGGTGTTTGCTGGACTCCACTCCTGTTTTTTCATTTTCATTGATAGGATATCAGGATAATTTCCCAAACTGTATAAAGAAAAAAGCAGTGGGCCTCAAACAGAACCTTGCAGAACACCAAACTTTACCTCAGTATGCATATAGATGTCACCATTTACATCTACAAACTGATAATATCATAGCCAGGAGAGGGCCATTGCCTTAATGGTAACAATTTTTTTTAGTCTACCAAGAAGAATAGTATGATCACTGGCATCAAAAGCGTGACTATAAAATGGCAGCTGTAAATTATGTCATCAGCTTTTATTTTCTTCAGCAAAGACTGCATGTTGGTTGTCTGTGTGAACATTCCTAAAAAATTCTTCACTTCTCTCTATTTTCAGAAAAAAAAATCTTTAGTTTTCTGTTGCTATCTTTAAGAGAATAAGCCATAGATATTTCAGGAAGTTTGTTCCTCCCTGCTCCTATTTCATTATGTGGGAGGATGGACACACTTTTTGTGTGAAGTGTTTGAGAGTACAGCGTGCTGTGGCATCCTCGAGGGGGCTGACTGGCTGACTGTGTGCATTATGTATGCTTCACAATTAAGCAGCTCAGCTCTCTGCTCACTCTCTTCACAGCTGAAGGGAGTTCAATCTCAGAACCTTGGGGCTCTGCGCTGCCTCATACCTTCCAGTATGGAGAGTCAACCCACCAGTGCAGTGAGTCAGAGAGTCAACCCACCAGGGGAGCCATTGTACCAAAAATGGTGAGCAGCTCTCAGTCTTATAAAGAGCTGCTCAAAGTGATCACTAGGGCTGTCGAAAAACTGAATTTAGACTGACCGGGGGAAGAGGAAGTAGCGTGTGGCAGGCTGGATGAGCGCTTTCTCCCCATTGAAAATAATCCTTTATACAGCAGAAAACTCCCCTTATTTCCAGATGTGCATGACAAAATATCGTGCTTCTGGGGAAAACCGTACACCAACCAGGTGTATAAAACTGCAACGTCAAATTATTGAGCAATCTTGGGGTATGAAAAGTATGGGTATTTTATGGGTAGTTTTGCTATGCCGAAAGTGGAGGAGGCACTTGCAAGCTACCTCTCTCCATCAACGGCAGGGAAATTAGGGGAGCCAGCTTTGCCATCCAAGCCGTGTAAGACCACCTCGGCATCAGTTGGCAAAGTGTATGTGGCAGCTGGTCTCACTTGTGGGTCGCTGCATACAATGGCAGTGTTGCAGGCCTACCAGGCAGACCTGCTGAATGAGCTTGACAGTGGGGAGGGAATTGGACCCAAGGCAGTGGCAGAGCCTTGCCGGGCCATGGATTTGTCTCATCAGACTATCAAGCAAATGGCCCATCATATTGGCCATAATGGGTAGCTTGGTCGCCATAATGGGTAGCTTGGTCACTGTGGAGAGGCACCTACATTTACATTTATTCATTTAGCAGATGCTTTTATCCAAAGAGACTTACAAATGAGGAAATATAAGCAAAGCGATGTATCAAGCGGAGAACAATAAAAGTAGTGTGTCGCGACGGAACAACAGCCGGCACGCATGATAAGAAAGTCGCTCCTTCCCCGACTGCCGCGCAGGCACGAAGTGGACAGCCTCGCGCCAAACACACCATCAGCAGGAAGGACCGTCACGGTGGTGTGGAACCGCTGACACTACACCGGCCTGCGATTGGGGAGTCAGTCGGGAGAATTCCACCACTCAGGCAACGGGGGAAGAGTATAAGAGGACGCTCTTCCGCCCCCGTGCGAGGGAGAGTACTAACTCACAGACTGCGTCCTTTTGCTGCATAAAGGTATTCCGACCTCAGACACGGCAACATAATTTCTTTAATCTCTCTCTCTCTCTCATTCTCTTCCCGAAGCTTCGGGTGCGGACGAAGACGCCAGCTGGTGAGATCACACACGACGGTGGATGATGGCATGGGAGACCCCCACACACTTCCTGGGAATCCTGACACGCCCTCGAGAGCGTCGCAACGCCGAGAGCACCAAGTAAGAAGAATAAAACCTTAATCACTGTATCACTACAACCAGTCTCCTGCATATCTGTGCTCCGCCCTTCCCCGGGCTATTTCCCTTACACTGGTGGAAGATGTGGACATAGAGCACAGACCCACCAACAACGACAACAACAAAAAAAACAACAAAAAAAAAGGAGAGAGAGAGAAAGAAACATGGACCCCGCACTAAAACGCCTGCTGGAAACTAGCATCCAGCAGCAAACCATTACACAGCAGCTCGTCGAAAGCCTCCAGGTCGCGACCCAGACACTGGTTGCCCTGAGGACCGAGACTCCCGCTGCCTCCACGCCCCTCCCCAACCCGGGATCCGCCGCCTGCTTCCCCCCCTCTCCCCCGAGGAAGATCTCGAGGTGTACTTCGAAGCCTTTGAGAGTATTGCCCACTGAGAGGGATGGGACCGGGACGACTGGCCCACTGCTCACAGGAGAGGCACGCACGGCCTACTATGCCCTCGAGCCAGATGATGCTGCTGATTACGGGGCGATGAAGGAGGGAGTCCTGGCGTGGTGTGGGCGAACCCCCTACCAGGCGGCGACGGAGTTCCATCGCTGGGCCTATCGGCCGGGGACCCGACCACACGGACAGCTGAACACCCTCGTCCGGATAACCAAAAGGTGGCTCCAGCCGGACCGGCATACCGCTGCGGAGGTGGCAGAAAAAGTGGCCGTAGACCGTTTCCTGAGGGCATTGCCCCTCACAGAAAGCCAGGCCGTAGGGGTGAAAGCACCGGCAGCACCCCAGGAGCTCCTAACAGCCCTTGAGCGAACAATGGCCACCCTCGAGCTCAGCCAAGGTGAACAGCGGCTCCCCGACACGCCCCTTGGCGCCTCTGGCCCCCGGCACGACCGCCAAAACTGTCCCGGCACCTGGAGGACCCGCCGGAGGTCACCGGTCCGTGTAACCCCCGTGGACGAGCCCATGCCCGTGGAGCCAGAAATGGAACTCTCCAGGCCGACCCAGAAGCTGTGGTTAGCGGGGTGCACCCTCCACTTACGGCAGCTGCCGGATGGTCCCACCCTGACGGTGTGGGTCGAGGGGAGTCCGGTAACCACCCTGCTGGACACCGGGAGCACGGTGACCCTCGCCCGACCATCCATTCTACCCAAAGGACTTTGCCTGGGTGGGGCTCTCATTGTAACCTGTATCCATGGGGACACCCGGGAAGTTCCAGCAGCCGAGGTCCAGATTCGGGGTAAAGCCGGGGTCCGGCCCCTCCAGGTGGGCGTGATCCCTGAGCTCCCGGTAGCCCTGCTCCTTGGAAGGGACTGGCCAGGATTCCCGATGGGCCCGGCTATCGAATCTGGCAGGCCGCGGCAACGCACGAAGAGGACCCGGGCCTGGCAGGCCTACCTGGCCCAGGACAACTGAGACGCCGCCACGGAAGGTGAGGCCCCCCTACACACTAATCCTCTGTCTTCTGTCTTTCACCAGGTGAACCGGGAGGGGAAGTTTGGATGGGAGCAGAAGGAAGACGACTGCCTGAAGCACTGCTGGGCCCAGGTGCGAGTGATAGAGGGAGTCGACCAGAGCCCTGACCTGAGACTCCCTGCCTCGTACTTCCTCATCCGAAGCGGTCTCCTCTATCAATGGGCCTGCCGCCGAGGGAAGCAGGTGGACCTCCTGGTGGTACCCAAATCAAAGACCCAAACAGTAACGCATCTGGCCCACACCCATCCCCTCGGCGGCCACCTGGGGCCACGAAACACCTTGGAGAAGCTGAGGGATCGCTTTGTGTGGCCCGGGATGGACACGGAGGTCCGGGGTTTCTGCCAGCGATGCCCTCAGTGCCAGCGCAACGCCCCACGGAGGCCCCCGCCGGTGCCCCTTATCCCTCTGCCCATTATCGGCGTTCCCTTCGAGCGCGTGGGCATGGATCTCGTGGGCCCCCTTCCCAAGTCTGCCCAGGGCCATGAGTACATCCTGGTCATTGTCGACTACGCCACCCGGTACCCCGAGGCGGTGCCGCTGTGCAAAGCCACCTCCCACAACATCGCCAGGGAGCTGGTACTCCTGTTCAGTCGGGTGGGGATCCCAAAGGATGTGCTGACCGACCAAGGTACGCCTTTTGTATCCAAACTAACGTCCGCTCTGTGTCGACTGTTCCAGGTGAAGCACCTTAAGACGACTGTCTATCACCCGCAAACCGACGGGCTGGTCGAGCGATTCAACCAGATGCTCAAACAGATGCTACAAAGGGTGGTGGATGAGGAAAGGAGGAATTGGGACCTCCTCCTTCCCTACATGCTCTTTGCTGTCCGAGAGTGCCCCCAGGCATCCATGGGCTTCACCCCCTTTGAGCTCCTTTTTGGACGGCGCCCTAGGGGACTGTTGGACGTGGCACGCAAAGCCTGGGAGGAGCAACCGTCCCCATTTCGCTTAGTTATCGAATATGTGCAGGAAATGCAAGCGAAGATTGACCGGGTAGCCCCAATAGTCCAGGAGCATATATGCGCTGCGCAGGAGGAACAACGAAGGGTATACAACCGCCCGGCGCAGCCCCTGGAATTCCAACCGGGGGATCAAGTCCTCCTACCAGCAGCGCCTGTAAATTCCTGGCCCGGTGGCAAGGCCCCTATACAGTCCTCAAGCGCTGAGGCACCGTCAACTACCGCCTGCAACAGCCCGGTAAGTGCGTGGAGGAGAAGCTCTACCACGTGAACCTTCTGAAGAAGTGGGTGGAACCGGCACCGGTAGTGTCGGCGTATGCGGCCCGGGACACAGATCACGGCAAGCGTACCTTGGTCAATTTGGGGGAAGACCTTACCCTCGCCCAGAAACAGGAGCTCACTGAGTTGGTGGACCAATTCTCCGATGTGTTTTCTACTTCCCCAGGGTTGACACAGCTGGTCCACCATGAGATCAAAAGTCCTCCTGGCGTAATGGTAAGACAAAGGCCCTACCGTGTACCAGAGGCCCGGCGCAAAGCCATCGATGAAGAAATTGGCCGAATGCTGCAGGATCACATCATAGAGGAGTCCAGCAGCCCCTGGTCCAGCCCCATCGTCGTCGTACCGAAGCCGGACGGGAGTATGCGGCTTTGCAATGACTTCCAGAAGCTGAACCAGGTATCGGAGTTCGATAGCTATCCCCTCTCCCGAGTGGACGACCTCGTGGAGCGACTGGGGAAGGCCCGGTTCATATCTACCCTGGACCTGACCAAAGGTTACTGGCAAGTCGCGCTAGCACCGGACGCAAGGCCTAAGACGGCCTTCAGCATGGCCACCGGCCACTGGCAGTACCGGGTTCTCCCCTTTGGGCTACACGGGGTGCAACGTTCCAGAGGTTGATGGACATCCTCCTGCGGCCCCACCGCATGTTTG
The DNA here is from genome assembly GCF_001660625.3 of Ictalurus punctatus. Taxonomy (NCBI): domain Eukaryota; kingdom Metazoa; phylum Chordata; class Actinopteri; order Siluriformes; family Ictaluridae; genus Ictalurus; species Ictalurus punctatus. Next base: position 25,731,492 of record NC_071284.1, read on the forward strand.
CAGCTGCCTACCTGGACAATGTAGTCATCCACTCCTCCACATGGTCAGACCACCTGTTTCATCTGGGGGAGGTCCTGAAGGCGCTCTGGGAGGCTGGCCTGACAGCCAACCCCAAGAAATGCCACCTAGGGCTGACCGAGGCCCAGTATCTGGGATATCGCATTGGCCGGGGGAAGCTGAAGCCACAAACAAAGAAAATTGAAGCCGTAAAGGACTACCCTCGACCCACATCAAAGAAACAGGTACGTGCCTTCTTGGGGTTGGCGGGGTACTACCGGAGGTTTGTGCCTAATTTCTTTGTTGTAGCTTCCCTCCGCTCAGATCTCACAAAGAAGGGCCAGTCGGACCGGGTTAAGTGGTCATCCGAAGCGGAGAGGGCCTTCCAAGCCCTGAAATGTGCCCTCACCAGCGCTCCGGTACTGTGCAATCCGGACTTCGTCCTCCCATTCACGGTGCACACCGATGCATCCGAAACCAGGCTTGGCGCAGTTCTCTCACAAACCTTCGATGGAGAAGAACACCCAGTCCTCTGTATCAGCCGGAAGTTGTCCCCCGCTGAGATGAAATATGCAGCCGTGGAGCGAGAGGCCCTGGCAATAAAGTGGGCCATCGAGGAGCTGCGGTACTACCTGGCTGGCCGGCACTTCATCCTAGTAATGGACCACACCCCCTTACAGTGGATGGCCAAGGCCAAAGACACGAACGCCAGGGTAACCCGCTGGTTCCTCGCCTTACAGGACTTCTCATATCAGGTCCAACACCAGGCGGGGGAGATGAGCTCTCGAGGCGAGACACGCTCTGTGCCCGCCACCCAGCGGCACTAGGCTCGGAGCTGAGGGGGGGCTACTGTCGCGACAGACCGACAGCCGGCACGCATGATAAGAAAGTCGCTCCTTCCCTGACTGCCGCACAGGCACGAAGCGGACAGCCTCGCGCCAAACACACCATCAGCTGGAAGGACCGTCAAGCCTGGTGAATGACCACGAGATATTGTGTGCAGATTCCACTATCACAGTGACTGTGTTGACATTTTACGCCGTGTGAGAGAGCTTCAGCGGATTAAGGTGAGGGATTTGACCATCTCTGTTTTCCCTGATTACACAGCCAAGACAGCCCGGGCCCGGGCCGCATTTAACGAGGTTCGGCGTCAACCTCGTGGTATTGAGGGCGCTCGCTATGGAATACTTCACCCAGCTCAGCTTCGCATTACATATAACGATGTTCAGAAGGAGTTTATTTCAGCGGAGGAAGCAGGAGACTATGTTAAACTCTTGATATCGGGGTGAACTGCATCACCTACACAGCAGAGTCTTTTTCGCTCTTCTTTTATTTTTATTTTTTGCACTCGGCCTTCCAGCTTTACAGAATTCGGATTTTTATTGAAGATGTTGTCGTTGAATTACTCCACCTAGATTTTGAGGACTTACTCCTCTTAAAATTTACTTCTGTATGTGTGCTTCTCTGTTTTGAGGTTCTGACTGGGTTAGAGTTTCTGTTTATTTAATTTTATTAGTGTTATTTCCTCGGCTTTACGTGCTAAACTGTTATATTATTTGTTACAAGTCTTTAAAAGGTAAGGACATTATATTTATTATTGTGTGCAGACTGTTTATCAGTCTTGGGAATTTTGTTGGTTAGTTCAACTTACTCTCCGAGTTGTTTTCACATTGTGGACAACGTTCGGTTTTTGTAGGATACACTGCTGTCTCATTTGTTTATGGAGACTTTGGGTATGGGAGTTTGGAGGATTGTGAGAGTAAGCAGAACATGCCAATGCTTTGAAGGATGTAATGTTATTTAATTGCAAATCTGTTTTTAGAGGATTTAAACCTAACATGGTGAACAAATTATATTCTAGAATTCAGGCAGTTTTACTGGGGTTATCTCATACAGTGTAGCAAGTAATAATCTGGAAAAACCTTTGTAATATCACAGTGTAAAACTGGATTTAAAGAGAAGCAAATTAGTAAATGAATCACATGTAAATGAATCATACGTAAATGAATCACATGAAAATGTATCACTTGAATATGAATCTCATGAAAATGTATCACATGTAAATGAAACATACGTAAATGAATCACATGTAAATGAACCATATGAAAATGAATAAATAAATTAAAGACAAGTTAACCTATTAATGCTTAGTCACATATTTAAGTTAACTAATATTGCAGTCAGATCATTAATCCTAAATTGCAGTGAGATATTTAAGTAGCAATAAAATGAACACATATATTTAATATTTGACTGCACCTATTTCCATCCTTGGTTTTAGGAAAGCTGTGGCTTAAGTATTATTAAAAAATGCTAAAGGGTATATGTTGTGTCTAAGCTCCATAATGCCACAGAATGCTGCACCAACTGACAGACACTGTGGGAGAAGTTACTGCTTGCTTTTGGAGGCAATGCTCCAGACCTACCACCCACACCAAGAGCCCCTCCTAAATTCTTGAATATTAGAGAGAGATACTTTGTATATATTGTAACCTTAGTTTTGACAGGTATAGGTCAAAGGTCAAAAAGATACACATTCTAACTCTCTATATCTAGATCAAAGGTCATGATCATAAAAATATTTATAGTTATGTTAAATCTGGATCACATCCATTCGTGACCATACCTGGTACGGCCATGTGTTTTCCACACCACACAAGTTTCACACTCATGTTCTTTCTAACACTCTGTGGTAGGTCATAAAAATATATATAGTTATGTTAAATCTGGATCACATCCATTCGTGACCATACCTGGTACGGCCATGTGTTTTCCACCCCACACAAGTTGCACACACATGTTCTTTCTTTTCACATAGAATATGAAACTCTCTGAGGTAGGTCATAAAAATATATATAGTTATGTTAAATCGGGTTCCCATCCATTCCTGACACGAATGTTACTATACATGGTACGGCCATGTGTATTACACATCCAAACAAAAATATGACGCACACAAACGCACTTTATTTTCACATTATTTAAAAGGAATTTATGTGTTATGTACTAAATTACCATAATTATGAACATAAGTTGTTAAGTTGACAATCATTTTTAAAATTATGTTTCTCCATTTAGATTGTCTGCAGTAGAATGCAGTCTTTTAAACCAGGAAAAATGACCGCCTTTAAGTTTTATAACAATAGTAAGTAAAATCCAGCGTGATTTACATTACAAATCTCATATGTAACATCTCTGCAGGATTTATAGACGTTAAAGCACTGAATGAAATGAGCAATATAGACAAAAAATAAACACTCTGTGTCTACTACTTTTATCTCTCATAGAACTATCCACAGTCCAAAGGCTGTGGAGCTAGAAGGCTACGTGTGCGAATGACAAAAGATTTTAAAAAATAAAATAAAAAATGTATCAATACATGAAATTAGATTACACAATGTAGTTGAGGTTTACATGAATAAGCAGAAATGTAATCATGCTTATCTTTCCTATAGCACAAATGAAAAGCCCTCTCTAGATGAACAGATTTGTCAAATGAAACTTTTTCCTTCTTTTCCACTGCTACGGTAAACTAAAGAGTAGATATTCAAATTACACTGCTAAATATGACTAGCATTAGCTACGTGTACTAGTGCAAAATAGTCCATCAAATGTATTAGCAGGTGTAGCCTATAAACGAGTCCACTATTGGTCATATCACAATTGAGAACATGCCCCCAAATTCATTGCTTTAGTAGAATTTAATGGTAAGTCAAATGATATTCAAATTGTAATGTCCTTAGTATTTGTTCAGTCTACAGGTCCTCTAACACTCTGTTAAATGAATAAATGTAAATGTACTACAACGTAAATTTTGTTTTAAATCAATTAACGCAGAAATTACACACAATATTAAGTTGATGTAATTATCAACATTATTATGTCAACACAACTCATCAAAATAATGTGTACAACTTTAAATATTTAATTAATTCAATAAATTAGAATTTTTATCTTGCAACCCCACATTAAATTTAGATTGTGGGGATTTGTTTTGTATAGCTCCGCTGTTAGAAAATACATGATGGTTGAATGTGAACATAAATGAGCAGAATGTAAGCTTGTGAAATAAATTAAACTTTATTGATTGCACTTTTTGAGAAAATGGCATGACTTTGAATAAAAATTTACTGAAACAAATACTCTAAAACATTGATATACCCGAAGAAATGTAAAAAAGAAAAAAGAAAAAAAAAACTTTTTACATACCTTCTAAATAGGTCCCTTTAGGAGGTAAACGTTTTAAAGACGGTGTTTTATAAGAAACGCGCGTATTACATGCCTTCTAAACCTAACCCTTTAGGATGTAAAATGTTTAAAGTGCTGCTTAAAAGAATCGAGAGTTTTGTTTAAACTAGAAGACACATTTTCCGGGCAATGTCTTGTAGGCCTATACACACTGTCCTACACATCTGAAGTGTGTGTGTATGTGGGTGTGGGGGTGTGCGTGCGTGTGTGTGGGTGTGTTAGAGAGAGAGAGAGAGAGAGAGAGAGAGAGAGAGAGAGAGAGAGAGAGAGAGAGAGTCATGTGTTTCCTGGGGGTTTGCTGACCAGAATGCTTACAGTGTGTTTATGTTAATGAATTAAGGAAGAGTCGTGTGTTTCAGGGTTTAACGATCCCTACCAATGTGTACATTTGTGGTTTAAGGGAATCTTTGTTTCTGAAATTACTTCTGTGGTAATTATCAGTTTGTGTAACTAATCTATCAGAAAATACTAGACCTGGTGACTGAATGTGGTAGATGTATTAGAATTTTGGACATGTTATGCATGTGTAGCTCCCTATGTGTATGATCTATGTGTAATCCTTCTGTCAAGAAATGAACAGACTGAGGTTTGTGAAATAATTGAACTATTTATTGGCTACGTTGTTGAGAAAAACACTGTGATGTGTCCCCATTTCTACAGTCCTTCAACGCTGTATGATGTCGTTGTTCTCTTTTACTGAAAGAAAGGTCAAAACCATCGGTGTTATTCATTGTGGAGACTGAAGTGACAATATGTCTGAAGAAAATGAAAATATGTATTACATATCCTACCTTCTAACCAGGTTAATTTAAGGGTGAAAAAACCTTTTTTAAAGACGGTGTTTTAAAAGAGTCGTGCATTTTGTTTAAACTATAAACAATATTTCAGAAAATGGTTCGCCAACGAGGATACTTACACAGAACTATCGCTAAATACATAAGCTTTTGTCTATGCTTTGACATCCCATGTCCCAGCAGTACAATTATGACCTCTGATGACCATGTGGGTGTGCGGGGGTGGGTGTGTGAGAGAGAGAGAGAGAGACACAGGTGTTCTTTTGGGGTTTTGCTGACCAGAATTCTTACAAATGTGTTTGTTAACGAATTAAAGGGAGTCGTGTGTCTCAGTGTTAAAATAATGGTTAAGACGTCGTAGTTAAAACACAGAAGAAACTCTGCAACTATCTGTTACAATGTCTGCTCCGAGAAATCCTAATACCCTTAGAAGATTGCTGTGTATTCAATAACAAGAGGACCTGTTGAAATGAGAGAGGACCTGACTTTTGCTCCAAAAATTAAAAAAAAAAAACCAAGAGGTTAGTTTGACAATTTATTAATGAAGGTAATGTAAAGACGTTGTTGTTTAACCCTGAGCAGGGCGTCAACAGCTCCAAAGATCCTGTCTTAAGTCCGAGGGTTTAGTTAGGAGGTAGAAAAACATTTAAAGATGATGTTTTAAAAGAAACAAGTGTTTCATCCTTAATGGTAAAAAAGAAAAATGGTTGTACTCCAATATGAAATAAAACGGCGGAGACACACTGAGTACATTTCTGTTCCACAGTCTATAAGGATCCCCAAACTTCATGTAGTGTGGAAAAATATATACACCCTCCGTGACTACGTTACTTAAGGTTTAAACATTATTATTTTGTGATGGCAGCAAGACAAAACGGTTGTGCATTTGGTATGTGGTGATTTTAGAATTAGGCCCCAAATGTCAAATATGTTTGTGTATGGCTTCGTCAGGCAAAGATCACGATGGTATGGAAAGTGTATACAAGAGTAATTGGGGTGATCTAATGCTTAGGACTTGTACAGTACTTCAGCTCGGGAACGTCCCACCATGGCGTTCAGAGAGGCATTATCTAAGGTACACGTATATATAATATAGATCAGATCACCAGTCTGTCTTTACCCACTCCTGATCTGGGGGTTTGGGGGAGGGGGGGGATTACAGTTCAGGTATATTTCCAACAGAACAGAATATTAGACATATAGTGTAAACTAGTGTAAAAAAAAAAAAAAATCTCTGAAATATTTCAGTGAAAATAGTGGTCCATATTTAATGCATTATATTAGAAATGATAGTACAGTCTTTGTTGATCAGTTACCAACTCATACTTTATAATAATTTGTTTAGGAGCATCTGAATCTGGCAAATAACTTTTATTGCAATTAGGCATACAATAAAAGTTAATAAAAAATGAGGAAGAAATGACTTGTGCACTACTGTTGCGGATATTAAGTCAAACCATTTTGTTCAAACTTCAGCATGACCCATAGAGAAGCAGAAACTTATGGCACCTTATGAATACCATGTGAAGGATTAAGTTGACTCGTCCCTTACAGTTACAAAGACATGTCCTTGTGCAGGATCACCTTCGCACCAGCATCGGACCCCTCTTCTCCCATTTCAACGTATAAGAAAAGGCAAAAAGTAATATAAGATGTATAAGAATATATTTATAAAATATAACACATTATGAGGAAGAAACATAAAATATTATTTAACAAGGTCTGCCGTTCAGCCCCTCTTAACTGTAAGAGCATCATCAGTATTGTACGGCAGTTGGGGAACAGTAGTTAGCTTTCAGATGTCAGATATAAAACAACTTTTTGAGTCACAGTGCCAAACTACTGGTAATATATTCGGATCTTTCTTTTTCAGCATGAAGGACCGGCATTTATTTAATAGACAGATGGTACAGCCATATACTTGGTCAGAGGATTTAGTAATTTCTTTGAGAAAGGTTCATTGTTTTTGTTCTTTTATCATAGCTTCAGTTTGTATACTTACTTTGGTTAGTGACTTAAACTGTTTTATTAGGTACTGACAGATTTCATTAACAGGGAACGATGATAGGTGAAGATTAAGTTGGTATGCGTGTACAAAATAAAACTGTCTATATGTATATTTGTCTGCTATGTATCTGTTTAAACACTGCTGTAATGGCGATATAAAGAGAGAGAGATACCCATTTACTAATTCATAGAACCCCTTTCCAACTTTTCAAGTTCGTTATACATTTTTCTTTTCAAGCATCGTGTTCAGACATTGCAAATCATCAGTCTGAAGGTTAAGGGTTACTTAGATTTTTGCTTCTTCAGCATCAAAAAAGTCTAAACATTAATCTTATTATTAAACTCAGAAACAATATAACTGTCTGGTTGTGATCATAATAAAAGGCAACGTGAAAGGTGACTTAATTCCCAATGAGATTTCTCTATGTTCTATATGACCTTTCTACAGTATATGCCATTAAGTCCTAGTGTCCAGCCATCATTACAGCACGGGAGAGGAAATCTCGTTTATCAGATGTGCGATGTACGTCTAGACAATCTGATAACAAACTACACACTGAACATTTATGTTGAGAAAATTCAGATTGATCTTTGTTCCCAAATAACTTTGGATCAGATCCATAGTTTACAGCATCTGTCCCACACGTATTTAATCTGTATTACGAGTACTGAACAAGTTAGAGGAGGAGAAAATGTAGATTTACTGTTCATTGGAACTTTATTGTTTATTTAGATCTGTCTTGATTCATTTTCATATTCAAATTTAAAAAAAAATACATTTTATTATTACATCATAAAAAGTCTAATATCTATTAAATACCATATCTGTTTAACATATCTATTTAAATACTTATTAAGATTACTGTGCTAGTAAGTGTTCCTTACCAGCTCCTGACTATGGCTATCACAGATAGTTGTGTGTTCATGTATTTTTGTGCAGATCCATGTTGTAGAATTGCGTTTGTTGTCTATGAATGTGATTAATCTCTTATAGGATGCAATAGGGTGTGTTAATTAACCACTAATAAAGTGTTTTAGTTTACTGATTTTCATTCACTCAGATCAAACAGGTAATTCCTTCTGATATCTGTATTTCTACTTTCCACAACGTGTCTTTATCTCCACCACCTTTGAAACAAAGTGATGCACATGTATTGCCTAACCCTATCGTTACTGAGTGTACCTATTCCTTGTGGACAGACTGAACTGCAGGAAAGAACTGTTAACAAGATGAGGTTATGGTCTGAATTACCAAGTGGGGTAGTGTAGTAACTCTGAGAGCTACAGTACATTAATGAGTTTATCTATATTTACTCAAACCCTATACAGGAATAGTAAATTGGTGTATGATTTTATGAAAAGAAAAGTAGGTTCTGTGTGCATAAGAAACAGAGAAAGACCATTTTCTGAAAAGAGTCATGTTATGTATTTTTGTACAGTTACGTTATGTATTTTAAAAAAAAAAATTGAATATGAAAATGAATCAAGACAGATCTAAATAAACAATAAAGTTCCAATGAACAGTAAATCTACATTTTTTCCTCCTCTAACTTGTTCAGTACTCGTAATACAGATTAAATACGTGTGGGACAGATGCTGTAAACTATGGATCTGATCCAAAGTTATTTGGGAACAAAGATCAATCTGAATTTTCTCAACATAAATGTTCAGTGTGTAGTTTGTTATCAGATTGTCTAGACGTACATCGCACATCTGATAAACGAGATTTCCTCTCCCGTGCTGTAATGATGGCTGGACACTAGGACTTAATGGCATATACTGTAGAAAGGTCATATAGAACATAGAGAAATCTCATTGGGAATTAAGTCACCTTTCACGTTGCCTTTTATTATGATCACAACCAGACAGTTATATTGTTTCTGAGTTTAATAATAAGATTAATGTTTAGACTTTTTTGATGCTGAAGAAGCAAAAATCTAAGTAACCCTTAACCTTCAGACTGATGATTTGCAATGTCTGAACACGATGCTTGAAAAGAAAAATGTATAACGAACTTGAAAAGTTGGAAAGGGGTTCTATGAATTAGTAAATGGGTATCTCTCTCTCTTTATATCGCCATTACAGCAGTGTTTAAACAGATACATAGCAGACAAATATACATATAGACAGTTTTATTTTGTACACGCATACCAACTTAATCTTCACCTATCATCGTTCCCTGTTAATGAAATCTGTCAGTACCTAATAAAACAGTTTAAGTCACTAACCAAAGTAAGTATACAAACTGAAGCTATGATAAAAGAACAAAAACAATGAACCTTTCTCAAAGAAATTACTAAATCCTCTGACCAAGTATATGGCTGTACCATCTGTCTATTAAATAAATGCCGGTCCTTCATGCTGAAAAAGAAAGATCCGAATATATTACCAGTAGTTTGGCACTGTGACTCAAAAAGTTGTTTTATATCTGACATCTGAAAGCTAACTACTGTTCCCCAACTGCCGTACAATACTGATGATGCTCTTACAGTTAAGAGGGGCTGAACGGCAGACCTTGTTAAATAATATTTTATGTTTCTTCCTCATAATGTGTTATATTTTATAAATATATTCTTATACATCTTATATTACTTTTTGCCTTTTCTTATACGTTGAAATGGGAGAAGAGGGGTCCGATGCTGGTGCGAAGGTGATCCTGCACAAGGACATGTCTTTGTAACTGTAAGGGACGAGTCAACTTAATCCTTCACATGGTATTCATAAGGTGCCATAAGTTTCTGCTTCTCTATGGGTCATGCTGAAGTTTGAACAAAATGGTTTGACTTAATATCCGCAACAGTAGTGCACAAGTCATTTCTTCCTCATTTTTTATTAACTTTTATTGTATGCCTAATTGCAATAAAAGTTATTTGCCAGATTCAGATGCTCCTAAACAAATTATTATAAAGTATGAGTTGGTAACTGATCAACAAAGACTGTACTATCATTTCTAATATAATGCATTAAATATGGACCACTATTTTCACTGAAATATTTCAGAGATTTTTTTTTTTTTTTTACACTAGTTTACACTATATGTCTAATATTCTGTTCTGTTGGAAATATACCTGAACTGTAATCCCCCCCCTCCCCCAAACCCCCAGATCAGGAGTGGGTAAAGACAGACTGGTGATCTGATCTATATTATATATACGTGTACCTTAGATAATGCCTCTCTGAACGCCATGGTGGGACGTTCCCGAGCTGAAGTACTGTACAAGTCCTAAGCATTAGATCACCCCAATTACTCTTGTATACACTTTCCATACCATCGTGATCTTTGCCTGACGAAGCCATACACAAACATATTTGACATTTGGGGCCTAATTCTAAAATCACCACATACCAAATGCACAACCGTTTTGTCTTGCTGCCATCACAAAATAATAATGTTTAAACCTTAAGTAACGTAGTCACGGAGGGTGTATATATTTTTCCACACTACATGAAGTTTGGGGATCCTTATAGACTGTGGAACAGAAATGTACTCAGTGTGTCTCCGCCGTTTTATTTCATATTGGAGTACAACCATTTTTCTTTTTTACCATTAAGGATGAAACACTTGTTTCTTTTAAAACATCATCTTTAAATGTTTTTCTACCTCCTAACTAAACCCTCGGACTTAAGACAGGATCTTTGGAGCTGTTGACGCCCTGCTCAGGGTTAAACAACAACGTCTTTACATTACCTTCATTAATAAATTGTCAAACTAACCTCTTGGTTTTTTTTTTTTTTAATTTTTGGAGCAAAAGTCAGGTCCTCTCTCATTTCAACAGGTCCTCTTGTTATTGAATACACAGCAATCTTCTAAGGGTATTAGGATTTCTCGGAGCAGACATTGTAACAGATAGTTGCAGAGTTTCTTCTGTGTTTTAACTACGACGTCTTAACCATTATTTTAACACTGAGACACACGACTCCCTTTAATTCGTTAACAAACACATTTGTAAGAATTCTGGTCAGCAAAACCCCAAAAGAACACCTGTGTCTCTCTCTCTCTCTCTCACACACCCACCCCCGCACACCCACATGGTCATCAGAGGTCATAATTGTACTGCTGGGACATGGGATGTCAAAGCATAGACAAAAGCTTATGTATTTAGCGATAGTTCTGTGTAAGTATCCTCGTTGGCGAACCATTTTCTGAAATCTTGTTTATAGTTTAAACAAAATGCACGACTCTTTTAAAACACCGTCTTTAAAAAAGGTTTTTTCACCCTTAAATTAACCTGGTTAGAAGGTAGGATATGTAATACATATTTTCATTTTCTTCAGACATATTGTCACTTCAGTCTCCACAATGAATAACACCGATGGTTTTAACCTTTCTTTCAGTAAAAGAGAACAACGACATCATACAGCGTTGAAGGACTGTAGAAATGTTTTACACATCACAGTGTTTTTCTCAACAACGTAGCCAATAAATAGTTCAATTATTTCACAAACCTCAGTCTGTTCATTTCTTGACAGAAGGATTACACATAGATCATACACATAGGGAGCTACACATGCATAACATGTCCAAAATTCTAATACATCTACCACATTCAGTCACCAGGTCTAGTATTTTCTGATAGATTAGTTACACAAACTGATAATTACCACAGAAGTAATTTCAGAAACAAAGATTCCCTTAAACCACAAATGTACACATTGGTAGGGATCGTTAAACCCTGAAACACACGACTCTTCCTTAATTCATTAACATAAACACACTGTAAGCATTCTGGTCAGCAAACCCCCAGGAAACACATGACTCTCTCTCTCTCTCTCTCTCTCTCTCTCTCTCTCTCTCTCTCTCTCTCTCTCTAACACACCCACACACACGCACGCACACCCCCACACCCACATACACACACACTTCAGATGTGTAGGACAGTGTGTATAGGCCTACAAGACATTGCCCGGAAAATGTGTCTTCTAGTTTAAACAAAACTCTCGATTCTTTTAAGCAGCACTTTAAACATTTTACATCCTAAAGGGTTAGGTTTAGAAGGCATGTAATACGCGCGTTTCTTATAAAACACCGTCTTTAAAACGTTTACCTCCTAAAGGGACCTATTTAGAAGGTATGTAAAAAGTTTTTTTTTTCTTTTTTCTTTTTTACATTTCTTCGGGTATATCAATGTTTTAGAGTATTTGTTTCAGTAAATTTTTATTCAAAGTCATGCCATTTTCTCAAAAAGTGCAATCAATAAAGTTTAATTTATTTCACAAGCTTACATTCTGCTCATTTATGTTCACATTCAACCATCATGTATTTTCTAACAGCGGAGCTATACAAAACAAATCCCCACAATCTAAATTTAATGTGGGGTTGCAAGATAAAAATTCTAATTTATTGAATTAATTAAATATTTAAAGTTGTACACATTATTTTGATGAGTTGTGTTGACATAATAATGTTGATAATTACATCAACTTAATATTGTGTGTAATTTCTGCGTTAATTGATTTAAAACAAAATTTACGTTGTAGTACATTTACATTTATTCATTTAACAGAGTGTTAGAGGACCTGTAGACTGAACAAATACTAAGGACATTACAATTTGAATATCATTTGACTTACCATTAAATTCTACTAAAGCAATGAATTTGGGGGCATGTTCTCAATTGTGATATGACCAATAGTGGACTCGTGTATAGGCTACACCTGCTAATACATTTGATGGACTATTTTGCACTAGTACACGTAGCTAATGCTAGTCATATTTAGCAGTGTAATTTGAATATCTACTCTTTAGTTTACCGTAGCAGTGGAAAAGAAGGAAAAAGTTTCATTTGACAAATCTGTTCATCTAGAGAGGGCTTTTCATTTGTGCTATAGGAAAGATAAGCATGATTACATTTCTGCTTATTCATGTAAACCTCAACTACATTGTGTAATCTAATTTCATGTATTGATACATTTTTTATTTTATTTTTTAAAATCTTTTGTCATTCGCACACGTAGCCTTCTAGCTCCACAGCCTTTGGACTGTGGATAGTTCTATGAGAGATAAAAGTAGTAGACACAGAGTGTTTATTTTTTGTCTATATTGCTCATTTCATTCAGTGCTTTAACGTCTATAAATCCTGCAGAGATGTTACATATGAGATTTGTAATGTAAATCACGCTGGATTTTACTTACTATTGTTATAAAACTTAAAGGCGGTCATTTTTCCTGGTTTAAAAGACTGCATTCTACTGCAGACAATCTAAATGGAGAAACATAATTTTAAAAATGATTGTCAACTTAACAACTTGTGTTCATAATTATGGTAATTTAGTACATAACACTTAAATTCCTTTTAAATAATGTGAAAATAAAGTGCGTTTGTGTGCGTCATATTTTTGTTTGGATGTGTAATACACATGGCCGTACCATGTATAGTAACATTCGTGTCGGGAATGGATGGGAACCCGATTTAACATAACTAGCAACGTTTCTGTCACGAATGTATGTGAACCAGATTTAACATAACTATATATATTTTTATGACCTACCTCAGAGAGTTTCATATTCTATGTGAAAAGAAAGAACATGTGTGTGCAACTTGTGTGGGGTGGAAAACACATGGCCGTACCAGGTATGGTCACGAATGGATGTGATCCAGATTTAACATAACTATATATATTTTTATGACCTACCACAGAGTGTTAGAAAGAACATGAGTGTGCAACTTGTGTGGTGTGGAAAACACATGGCCGTACCAGGTATGGTCACGAATGGATGTGATCCAGATTTAACATAACTATAAATATTTTTATGATCATGACCTTTGATCTAGATATAGAGAGTTAGAATGTGTATCTTTTTGACCTTTGACCTATACCTGTCAAAACTAAGGTTACAATATATACAAAGTATCTCTCTCTAATATTGAATTGACTAGTGTAGTGGGGGGTGTGTCGTGGTTAAAACGTCACCCTTATTAACTACGTGGCCAATGGGCTCTCTCCCTACCACAGTATATAAGTGGTTGTTTATGCTTCCCAGAATGCGTCATGGTCGAAAACCTGCCCCTTCCTTTTGTTGCTATGGATTACAGAGGTATGTGTTTTTAGCTTTGTTGCTTAGCTGTTCGATACTAGAGTTGTCCATTTACCATGCGATTTACTTGTTTAGTGTGATGTTGGGCTACCGAGACTGTGCGCAGGTGTGATATGCTGCTCACAATTAGTGCGGTGTGCCGTCAAGGCTCCCAACTGTGTAGCATGGTAGTTTAACATGGCTCTGGTCGGAGCGCCAGTCACGATGTGCCATTGTGAGTATCATGTCATCGGATCACAGTAGGCAAATCGTTTAGTTCTATTACTCGAGCTAAACTATCTTGCATGCTTTCCAAATTGAGGTTGTGACACCTGTTTGTTCTTAGGGTCCTCGATTTTGCATGCGTCAAGGCGGGCTGAGTGAGATGTGGTCATTTCTGTATAGCGCCTCCCCCTCACTCGCGGAGCCACGTTGCTGCTTTGGGGCTGCTTTGGGCTGCTTCATTCTGTTTGGTTTTGCTGCTTGATGTTTTGATTTGTTTTTATTGTTTTATGTTCTGTTTTATTTTATTTTGCTTTGTGTTGGTTACTGTCACTGAGATCAGCTTTCTTTAATTCAACTGTGTTGTAACAGTTTTTATCAGTTATGCTGATACTGCTATGTGGTAGTAGTGGTTTTGGTAAACTTGCTACCTGTAATCAGTTTGAGTGTGGGGTTATCTGTGTTGTCTTTATTTCGTGTTATTCTTTTGTTTGTCTGCTTTGAGCATATTGTAATTGACTTTGTGTCTTTGTTTTCTCCTTGTAGGAGCTGAGTGCTTCCTGAGGCTGGGGGGAGTTTCTTGCTGCACCTTAAGCTTTACTTAAGGGTCGTTATTATTGCTGTGTTTACTTGCAGTGAATTTTGTGGGTATGATTCTGATTAGTGGGGTGCTTTTTCCCTTTTGTATAGCTGGTGCTGTCATACTAGCCTGCCCTTCATACAGGAAGCCTCAGTCCTCCTATGATTATTGTTAACTTCCTCTTGTGACTGTTTTATTTGACCAATGCCTGACTGTGTTGGTTGCTTCTTTTAAAATAATTCTTGGACAGTCTTTTTAACTTCAAAATAAAATGTATTTTTGCATGGAAACCCATGCCTTTTGCCTGTTCTAAGTGGAATGTACTTGCGTGTCTTTATTTGGGTTATTATCTCGGGGTGAACATATCTCTTCCTGAACATATAGCACCACAAAATCAATACAGACTCTCTATTCAAGATTCTGTCTCCTCAGAAATGAATCCTAAGAGGGGGCTTCTTTAACTTTAACTCACAGCATGCCAACTTGTAACATGTGTGCTAAAACCTGAGGGTTATTCCCAGATAAAAATTGTTTAGAAATCCATTCAGTCTGACATCATATAGCAGTGCACTTTATGTGCTTTTGTAAACTTTGTATCTGAGTGGTCACTGTGTACCTAGACTTTGTTTATTTGTGTTCTCTGATGTCTAGGTGTTCAGTTTGTGATTTTAGTTAGTCATATTTTTTTTGTGTGCTTTTGCTTCTTTAACCATTGTTTTATTAAAAATGCTAAAGAGTCTGTGTCATGTTTAAGCAATCTCTTAGACAAATTGTGACTGCTCACTTTCTGTAGCATACTATATAGTGCACTATATCTGGCTATGGAAATCAAAATGTCAGTTAAATCTTTAGTGATAAGCCTTTAGTGACAAGCCTTTTTTATAAAATAATAATAACAAATCTGCATTTTAGAGGCCGTATTTGATCCTCTTTGAAACAGTGCATATTAATAAAGGTGATATACTTTATCAAATGACACATACAATTGACATGTTGAAGTCATTTTTACAATCTAAATTAACAAAAAAAACAAAACAAAACAAAAAACAGATTAGTCACATGGAAAAAGTACATGGAAAATATACCCCTGCATTTATCACACCTTCAAATCTATAAAATTTGAATAAGGTGTTCAAGATTTTGTGCCAGTGATTAGAACCTGCTTATGGAGTGCAAGTGGACGGTCTTTAAACCTCTCACATCTAGTGTGTGATGTTTGTGCTATTGAGCTGTGTGGTGTCATCATGTTAAGATCTAAAGAGTTCTGTAAGGCCTTCCGAAAAAGGCTATGGATCCCTATGAGTCTGGCAAGGGATTTAAAAAGATCTCCAAATTATTTGAAATACATCATTCCACTGTAAGGACCCCCTTTGAGGACGCGACCAGCCCCCCCCCCAAGTGGAATGAGCCCTTATACCCAGAGGCGTAGCGAGACCACGCGCCTCATAAGTGATAGAGATTGCATCCACTATCCAATTAGATATGCGCTGCTTTGACACAGCATCACCTCTACTGTCGCTGCCAAAACCGACCAGCAGCTGCTCTGACTTATGCCACTGGACAGAGTGGTGGACGTAAGTACAGAGAGCCCTTACTGGACACAGTCAGTGCAATTTCTCTTGTTCCGGTATGAGGAACAGAGGAAGGCAGAAAGCCTGCAACACTAATGGCTGGGCAGCAGATGTAGGCACTTTAGGAATATAATCCGGCCTAGAATACAGGAAGGCCTTGGCTAATCCAGTGGCAAAGTCAAGGCAGGAAGGGTCAACAGAGAGAGTCTGTAGATCTCCTACTCGTTTGGCAGATGTAAGGATATGTAATAAAAAATTATAAATGAGGCCCAATGAAGTAATCTAATACAATCAAATAACAGTGCCTTTTTGTAACATTAAGAACACTTAGTGGCAAAATAACACAAGCTAGCCAACTTTAGCAAACATGTTCGGTTAATGTATTTTTTTTTTTTTTTTTTTTTTTTCACTCCATTTTATTTCAGTCTAGAATATACAGCCAAAGTCTTGAACATACTATGACCATGTGGGTGATTTCAGCAGTGGAGCAGTATCTATGATGTAAGGTAGGCCAGGCCAGATGTTACGGTACCTTGTGTGGAGACAAGCATGGGTGGTGCAATAACAGGAAGATGAGGATCAGGCTGAAGATGGAATCCGGAAACAGATGAAGATCAGGCAATCAGGCGAACAATCCAAACTGGGCAAGGCAGGGAATCGTAATCCAAAACAGGCAGTAAATCCGAGAATCAGGGAAATCCAAAACATAGACAATGGCTTGATGAAACGACAGAGTTACGACTGCTGAGCGTTTACTTCGCAAACCTCCATTGTTCTCAGCCTGACCTAAATACACTGTGTGAGCATCTGTGATTGAGTGCAGGTGTCCGCAATCAGAACTCTGGTGAATGCGAGCGTGTGCGTGCATGGGAAGTGCAGTCCTCGGCGGCCATGATTGCAGGTCGCACTGCACTCTGGGAACTGTAGTCGCTCGTTCGCCATGACATGAAAGAGTCCCCCCCACCAAGGGCTCACTCCAGGAGCTGAATCCCTTTGAGGGCTTCCTCTCCTCCGCGGTCCTGGCTTTGCTGGGTGAGCAGTATGAAAGTCCCTACTCAAGCTTGGGTCCAGAACGTCCCGGGCCGGGATCCAGCACTGGGCCATATCCTTCCCAGTCCACCTGGTACTCTAGTTTAGGATGGTCTGGACATGGTAGGCTGGTTGGCCATCGATATCCAGCGGCTCCGGTAGGGAGTCACCTGGCACCGCCGTGGCTAATGGGCCTGGGATAACAGGTTTCAGGAGACATGAAATGTTGGGGTGATGCGGCTGTGCCTGGGCAATTCTAGTCGGTACATGACCTTATTAATCTGTTCCTTGATTTTGAAGGTGCTGATATACCTGGGGTTTAGTTTCCTGCACGGGAATGGCTGTTTCAGGTCTTTCGTGGAGAGCCATACTCTGTCCCCGGGTTGGTAATGGGGATGAACCCTCCGGTGGTGATCTGCCTTACGTTTGGCAGTGCGTGAGGCTTGCACTAGATGTTGGTGTGTGCATTCGCAGACCTGCTCACTCCGGTGGAACCACTCATCCACTGGTGGTGAGTCAGTGGGGTTGGCGTTCCAGTGTAATAAGGTGGCTGGTAGCCCAAGACACACTGAAAGCGGGTGAGCTGTGTTGCCAAGTGTCGCAGGGAGGAATTGGCTCTGGTTCATGGCACAGAAGGTCCGGAGGAACCTAGCTACCTCTTGCTTAGCCCGTGCTAACTGTCCCTTAGCCTGGGGGTGATAACCTGAGGTGAGACTAACGGTGACCCCATCTTCTCCATGAAGCTGGCCCAGACTCGTGACGTGAATTGCGGCCCCCAATCACTCACGTTCTCTTCCGGGATCCCGAAGTACCTGAACATATGCTGGAACAGTAGCTTGGCAGTGGCAAAGGCGGATGGGATGGCGGGGAGTGGGATGAGGTGCAGGAACTTTGAAAAGCGATTAATGATCACCAGAATCATGGTGTTCCCCTACGACTTTGGTAAGTCAGTGATAAATCTAGGGCCAGTTGGGACCATGGCTGTGCCGGGATGGGTAAGGGCTTGAGCTTTCCGGCTGGTAGTGTCCGCGGTACCTTGGACTGGGCACACGTAGAGCATGAGGACACTATGTGTTTTAACTCCCTAGACATGTTGGGCCACCAGTACTTCTCTGCCAATAAGCGGTAGGTACGATGTATTCCAAGGTGGCCTGTTGCTAGTGCCGTGTGGGCTCAGGTGGTGAGCTCCAGTCAGTGTCGCTTTGGGACAAACTGCTTGCCATGTGGGCATGCTACCGTTATTTACGACCTGGGAAGGCGTGCTAGGGCTTGGTCCAGCACCAATTCGATGGTGCTAACAATGAAGGAGGGGGGAAGGATATAATCACTCGGCTCTCCGGACAATGGAGCCATGACAGGGCATCGGTCTTGGTGTTCTTCGCTCCTGGCCAATAGGACAAGGTAAACTGGAACCTGGAGAAGAACAGGGACCAGAAGGCCTGGCGAGGCATGAGATGTCTGGCCGTCCACAGGTACTCAAGGTTCTTATGGTCCGTTCGCGCTGCACTATGGGAACTGTAGTCACTAGTTCGCAGTAACGTGACACCAGGGGACCACTACAATCATTGCACTGGGAAGCAAGCATCCTTGAGCAGTGTTTAGTCCATGGGTTCTTTTTTTTTATACAGGCACAGATACAGCAAATTGAAATTACATATAATATTTCACAGTCAAAGAAACCGAAGTTATATAAATATGAACGACACTTAGCAACAAGATAGCAACAAGATAGTTAAAACAGAAAGCAACTATATACAGAAATTGAAGAAGTGTGCCGAGTATGTGAGTCAAGAAGGAAATGATTAAATGTGACATGCACACTCAAATGCACAACATCAAGAAATTAAACTGTCAGTACAGAATGTTCACAGTTTTAAGTTCACAGTGTAAAAGATTTGGCTGTGCATGAATGAAGTACAAGTAGACTCGAAGTTCAAGTTATTGAAGTGCTCTAATTTCAAGAGCTCATCAAGTGTCCTTGAGTTTAGAGCCCAACATTTTAACATCTTCATGACCTCATTAGCAAAATGAGGGGAGTCAGTTCTTTAGTGTCAGAGGGAGAAGACTCAATAGGCACCCTGGAGAAATTAAATACAGATCTTTCTTCACAACACTCTATAGGGGGCTTTTTACATGTGTACTTAACCGTGTTCTTGTCCTACAATGTAATACTATTTGCACTGTGAAGTCAAGCAATTGTGTACACTCAACATTTCATCACTCTTTATAAGTATATGATGATAAGGAGGAAATACTCTTAACCCAAGCAATTTCATTCAGTCTCTAAAGAATGGCCACAGACCAAAGACAGGGTAACCAGCAGCAGAATTCACAATCAGGTTCCATTATTAACTTTATGTGATCCCCCTTTGCTGAGTTTTATTACAGCTATAAATAACCAGCATTTAATATTAAATACAGAGACAGTTCAGTCATGTAGAACCGATGTACGCATTTGAATTAAGTAAATTCAGTTAGCTTTTTTTTTCAGGGTAGCTGGCTCCCACAAGAGATGTGGCATCAAGCATGTCCCACGGGACAGTGATCCATGGGGCAGGCCCCAGACTGGAGAGATTATATCTCACACACTGCAAGATTGTAACTAATGCCTATAATAAGATTAGAGCATAGATGCACTTAACATAATGTTTTTAAAAATCATAATATTCTTAGTGTGGCCACACAATGTCAAAAACTTATCAACATTTCTAATATGGCTCATTCCTGTTGTCAAAATGCTCTGAATATAGAGATGTGAGCCATTTGAAAATTTCTGATTTGTCTGACTTCTGGTAGAGGTGTGGTTGTGTTGCATTGCTGCTTTGTCGATTCAGATCTGGGCCAAATTTGGGCCATCATTTACTGCCATATGTGGGCCAAATATGGCCCAAAAGACAACTGTTTTTTAATTGAGACCAAACATTCGGTTTAATTGTATTTATTATTTATTATCATCTGGTTTAATTGTAAAAATACATTATCTTTACAATGTCATATAACATATAACCAGTGACCATACAAGTGCCTTTAAATACTGTAGTTGAATTTAAAAACAATATTAATAGTACATGAATTTATTATAATTTATTATCAATATTAGGGACTCATTTAATCAGCAACATTTTGATCATAGTTAGCATTGCTCACAAAATAATAAGCAGTGTGATAGACATAATCAATACAATTAAGCTGTTCATCTTATTTCTACATCAGCATAAGTAAGTAAATTTCATTAAGACCTTGTTGCTCTGGTCTTCTTAATCCTCTTTCTATTTGGCATAGTTCTAGTTGTCAAATAATTTCCCAATTCTCTATCAGCCTTTGCTGTTTTGTGTGGATGATGCCCAGTTTTGGCATAGTACATATGATACAACTAACAACATGACATTTCTATTTCAAACATGTTAAATATGCTATGTGAATTTCTTGCCATCATTTTTTTTTTTTTAAATAAAGTAAAGGATTATGCTAAACAGGGTTGCCTGGTGTCACTGGGCTTAAATTAACTCCCTGGAATGAGAGCATTTTCTAAAGTGATGTGCAGGAGCTCCCATGCTATGCCAAAGGAAAACATTGCCTCATAAATTGGGTGTTAAGTATTCTTGGTGCACTACATGTTCTCTGTTTTACACTGGCCAGATAAACTTTAATTAGGTACAAAACCACGCTAACTCTGATAAATCTGTCATGGTTTCCACTTCATTAGTTAATTTTGCACCACACCTAAAGCATAACGAGATCTCCTGGGATGAGAGTAGAGCCTTGGTCTTACTGTGTGCAGAATATTAGTGTATTAGAAAGATGAGAAAGACAAAACCATTACATTTGAGAATTTTTGTCTTCAATCCTTAGCAAAATCATATTCAACCCATCTAGGCTGATTGTTATAATTTTGCAAGTGTAACATTTATTTTAATATCCACAATATATCTTCACCCCAGCTATGATCAATCTGTGTCCCCAGAAGCCCCTTCTAATGCTTAAGCCTCCAGCTGATGGCAGGTGTTTGAACAGGTTGGCGTTCACAACCAGGTTGTGAACAGGTTTGAGTTCACATGAGATTGTGGAAATTGAACTACAACAGCCAATTAATTCACCTTCTGGGGTCCAATTTATAAACAATCAACTGTATTTAGCCTTGTTACTTTTAAGCATGGATTGACCTGAACATCATTTCTGCAGTATACTGGGAAAGTACATACTATCAACAAATATAATATAAGATTCAGCGCCGGTAACTAGATATTTGGCATTTTTTAAGTATTGGCATTCGCCGATAAATCATCCCATTCGGACGATATGTGAAAAGCCAGACTTTTGACCATGTATAGCTCATAAGTGCACTCTTCCTTATTCTGGTTAAAAATGCCTACTCAGACGTGAAGCGAGTGTCTGACAGACAGTAAAATGACCAATCATCCTTCGGTTTTTAACATGACATTATGTAATGTTACACAACAACACTCCAGCACGCAACAAAGTCTCATTCAAACAGTACTGTGAGATGTCAGATCTGGCGACTGGTTCTTCCTCAGACAAGTGTGTCGTCATTGTTAACTTTTAACCAAGATGCTGTTTTTCAGCAAACTCAAAAGCCTGTGTATCCCCGAATGAAAGATGGGTTGGGTGAGCTGGATGAGACCTGAACATTGTATGCGACATACAGCCATGTAAAAAAAATAAGTAAATGCCATGGATTTTTTGTACATATTTGGACCAGCAAACATTTGATCCTCTTTGAAACAGTGCCTATTAATAAAGGTCATATACACTATCAAATAACACACACAGTTGGTATTTTGTAGTCATTTTCACAATTTAACAAAAAAAATAATAAATCAGTCACATGGAAAATAAGTACACCCCTACATTTATCAAACCTTCAAATCTATAAAATTAGAATCAGGTGTTCAAGATTGTGCAGGTGGAAACTTATTTATACCCCTCTCACATCTAGTGTCTGGTGTTCCCTTTGCTATTGAGGTACGAGGTGTCATCATGCCAAGATTTAAAGAATTCTGTAAGGCCTTCATAAAAACGGTTGTGGATGCCATGAGTCTGGAAAGAGATTTCCAAATAATTTGAAATACATCATTCCACTGTAAAGAAAAGAAACTACAAATAGCACAGATTTTAAATGACTGACAATTTGTCCGGGACTGCCTGTCCCAGCAAATTCAACCCAAGAGCAGACTGTCTGATGTTTAAGAACCCCCAAATTTCATCACAGGATCTGCTAGTAATTCTTGCAACTGTCAAAGTGCATGCCTCTACAATCAGAAAGAGATTGCACAAATTTGACTTGCATAGGAGGCATGCCAGGAAGAAGCCTTTGCTCCAAAAAATACATTAGAGCAAGAATATGTTTTGCCAGTGAGCATATAGGCAAAGACCAGGCCTTTTGGAATAACATGCTCTGAACAGACAAATAAAAAATAGAGTTGTTTGGTGCTGACTAGGACAGTTTTCAGGAGAAGCACCTTATGCCAAATGTGAAGCACGGTGGTGGGAAGGTTATGGTTTGTGGTTTATTGCTGCCTCAGGAACTGGACAGGTTGCATTCACTGATTCAACTATGAATTCTGAATCATATCAAAGAGTGTTTGAAGATAATGTGAGGCCATCTTTAGAAAATGTGAAGTTGAACTGAAATCCACCAAGGAATGGTTCAAAACGAAGAAATGGAGGGTCATAGAATGGCTTAGTCAACATATGGATTTGAATCCCACTGAAATGTTGTGGGGGGGATTTGAAATGGGTAGTACATACAAGAAAATCCTCAAACTGCAACAGAAAGAATATTGCATGGATGAGTGCCATGGGTGTGCATACTTTTCAACAGAAGAATGTCACATCTATTGCTATTTCTGTTGAATAAATGATTGAAAAAGCTATTTTTCCTTGTGGTTTTGTTCATGTATGTCAACTTTATTAATAGGTACTGTTTCAAAGATGATCAAATGTTTGCTGTCCAAATATGTCAAAAAAGCCAACAATTTCCATGGGGTGTACTTATTTTTTTCACATGATTGTAATTCAAGCTGGTAAGTTTGAATTTCTAGATTTTATGTCCATGTATGCTATATTTGATTGTCCATGATTAATGTAATATGATGTGTATTATACCTTTTCATGTGTTCCAGTCTTTTTTTCTGCTAAGCTACATGCTGCTAACTAAAAATGTAATGGTAAAAAAAATATACACCTTTTGTCAAGCAGGCTTGAATTTTTTCATAGAAAAGCAAAACACAGACAGAAATCTTTATTATTCAAATAATATTTAATTTATTTGTTTATTTTTAACCAGTAAAGGGCCTGATACTGAAATAGTAACATCCTCTCATGCTGAACAGGAAAATAAGGCATCTACATGAGTTCCAGTTTACACAAACATGATATGAACAGAGCAGAAGGAAAGATAATGTACTTTGCATGGCACTGTAGCAGCTAAATCCACACAGTTGTCTAACGACACCAAACTAGCCTAGTTAGAAAAGTTTTATTGGTCTGGTAGTCCTACAAACAGTGACAACACCCGAGGCAAGTTTTATGATAAATCCAACCTTTTCTTATCATGTCATACATTGACGCATGCTAAAATTACGGAAATAACTATGAGTTTCACTTTGTAGTGTATTTTGTAGGTTTGATAGGTTTTAAAAGTAACTTGAAAGTAAAGTAATTAGTAATCTGATTACTTTTTACATGCAGTAATCAATAATGTAATCAAATTACAATTTTAAAGTAGTAATTAATAGTGGATTACTTTTTTGAGTAACTTACCCAACACTATTATTATTATTATTATTATTATTATTATTATTATTATTATTATTATTATTATTATTATTATTGTTGTTATTATTATTGTTATTATTATTGACTTAACTGTATTGCCCAAACAAAAGGATCTCTGGAAAAGATTAGTTAGCATCTGAGATTCAGATGCTAACTAACTTATTAAGACTCTTAACTGTTAATAAAGATTAACAGTGACTCCAAATGGGCCTCAATATGATCACTTTCCATAAGCTCCTGCATTTTGGAAAACTAATAATCTTCTGATCTGAGATCAGGGACACAGCTGAACACTGTGTGGTTGCAGACAGAAACTGCTTTGTTCAGAGGACAGTGTGGCAGCAAACTGAAATAATGACCTAATCACATATAATTAAAGCTGAATAAAATGATTCATGCCAAATAGTTTTAAATTTGATCATTGATTTAATTGAGTTTTGAACCTGGGTACAGGATGGACCATAATAAAACAAAGATTATTATATAATAAGAATAAATTTCTTTATATTTGTCATATATCAAGGAGGTAACTCTGGACTTCACTTCCCATCAGCCACTGCACTGTACTACAATATGTCACATGACCACCTGCACCTGAATCACATTTCTGTTAACAAGCACTCCTATATATAGCCACTTTTTGTACTGCTTCCTTGTCTCACGCAATTGTATATGCTTTTGCCCATGTGGCCATGTTTAGTTTTTGCCACAGTATTTTGCCAAAGTATTTTGCCAAGTTGTGTTAGTGTATTTGTTTTGTTGTTTGTTCGTTTATTAAACTGTTTGAAAATCTGTGATTGCTTCCGCATCAACCTTGAAATGTGACAATGTTAATTATGAAGTCAAATAGGTCAGTCTCTTCTTCAGTCTCAAAGCATTCTGTTTTTTTTTTGTTTGTTTGTTTTTTAATGATTTCTGAATCAGATAAATTACTATACATTGATGTGTTATACTTTCTCAGTGATTCTGGTTTTGTTCATTGTTTTTCAGAGATGGGTAGAAACACAGCAAACACAAAAATATTTTTTTTTAAATGGAAAGTAGCAAAAGAGAAGTGCATTCATATTGTATTTGCTGTTGCTCTGTTTATAAAGTGTGTTTTACCTTCTGCAAGTTATGTACCTGATAAGTTCCTGGTTCCTGTGTAGGCACCTTTTTTCCCCCTTTGTTTCACTGTTGACTCCGGTGCAGACAGATGAAGCCCCTCACCTTGTGCTCATTCCTTTGTCTCCCTGAATACCATCTGCACGCATTTACATACCTTCCTGAATAACATTTGCTTGTACGCCTATGACTTCCTAAAAACCATATATGGTGTTGTTCCTGGCTTATATTGATATGCTTCCTGTTTCACGTAAATATGCCCTTCTGCCCAGCAAATCAATAGTTAACCCATTGTCTCTGTTGTGTGACAAGCCTGATATATATGATCTGCCTTTCTTTGAATAAATCAGAGATCTTTAAACTTTGTGTGTCATTTGGCAAACTCTCCCAAGGCCTTGGTGCAGGAAGTGTGTAGTGTGGTGAGGGTGCTGTCTTTATGTACTTTCACAGTCTCTCTTCTTAAGAATTGTAACCCTGAGATTCTCTATTCTGTAATCCTAACAGTACCAATACATTTAAAAAATTCAATCAGGCTACTTTTGCAATTTATCAAGCTTACGCGTGTTAGATATGTGCTTGTTCTGTTATGGTGCTGAAGGTTCTTGTGCAACAAAGGTAAGGCCAATTTAAACTGACCTCCAGCTATGAACAATAGCTGGATAAGAGCTCGTCAACTTAATCTGACTAGGTTAAAATGTTAAGGTATGACCTAAAGGTACAGTTAAACAAACTTGATTTTAGTAGGATTGCACAGTGGTGTTAACATAGCCACCTTACAGCTCCAAATCCTGAGTTTGGGTTATTCTCTGTAAATGTTCTCCCTGTGTCTACTTGGGTTTGTTCGAGGTACTCTGGTTTCCTCCCACCTCCTAAAAACATACCATTTGGACTGGTGACTGTAAATTGCCCCTAAATGTTAGAGTATGTGAATGTGTGTGTACATGGTGCTCTGCAATTGACTGGCAGCCCGTCCAGGGAGTATTCCCTGGTGCATTCCCTGGACTGGCTCCAAATCCACTGCAACCTCATTCAAGAAGTGGTTACTGAAGGTGAAAGAATGAATGATTTTAATTACTTTTTGTTACTTGCTGGCAAATTATAAACACAAGGTTGTAATCAAACTTTAACTCAGCTAGTGATGCTGGCTGAAGGTATACAGTATCTCACAAAAGTAAGTACACCCCTCACATGTTTGTAAATATTTGATTATATCTTTTTATGTAACACTGAAGAAATGACACTTTGCTACAATGTAAAGTAGTGAGTGTACAGCTTGTGTAACAGTGTAAATTTGCTGTCCCCTCAAAATAACTCAACACACAGCCATTAATGTCTAAACCGCTGGCAACAAAAGTGAGTACACCCCTAAGTGAAAATGTCCAAATTGGGCCCAATTAGCCATTTTCCTGCCCCGGTGTCATGTGACTTGTTAGTGTTAAAAGGTCTCAGGTGTGAATGGGGAGCAGGTGCGTTAAATTTGTTGTCATTGCTCTCACACTCCCTCATACTGGTCACTGGAAGTTCAACATGGCACCTCATGGCAAAGAACTCTCTGAGGATCTGAAAAAAAGAATTGTTGCTCTACATAAAGATGGCCTAGGCTATAAGAAGATTGCCAAGACCCTGACACTGAGCTGTAGGACAGTGGCCAAGACCATACAGTGGTTTAACAGGACAGGTTCCACTCAGAACAGGCCTCGCCATAGTCGACCAAAGAAGTTGAGTGCACATGCTCAGCATCATATCCAGAGGTTGTCTTTGGGAAATAGACATATGAGTGCTGCTTGCATTGCTGCAGAGGTTGAAGGGGTGAGGGGTCAGCCTGTGAGTGCTCAGACCATACGCCGCACACTGCATCAAATTGGTCTGCATGGCTGTCGTCCCAGAAGGAAGGCTCTTCTACAGATGATGCACAAGAAAGCCCGCAAACAGTTTGCTGAAGAAAAGCAGACTAAGGACATGGTTTACTGAACCATGTCCTGTGGTCTGATGAGACCAAGAAAAACTTATTTGGTTCAGATGGTGTCAAGTATGTGTGGCAGCAACCAGGTGAGCAGTACAAAGACAAGTGTGTCTTGCCTACAGTCAAGCATGGTGCTGGGAGTGCTATGGTCTGGGGCTGCATGAGTGCTGCCGGAACTGGGGAGCTACAGTTCATTGAGGGAACTATGAATGCCAACATGTACTGTGACATACTGAAGAAAGCATGATCAGTATGCAGTATTCCAGCATGATAACGACCCCAAACACACCTCCAAGACAACCACTGCCTTGGTAAAGAAGCTGAGGGTGAAGGTGATGGACTGGCCAAGCATGTCTCCAGACCTAAACCCTATTGAGCATCTGTGGGGCATCCTCAAATGGAAGGTGGGGGAGCACAAGGTCTCTAACATCCTCATGGAGGAGTGGAAGAGGACTCCAGTGGCAACCTGTAAAGCTCTGGTGAACTCCATGCCCAAGAGGGTTAAGGTAGTGCTGGAAAATAATGGTGGCCAAACAAAATATTGACACTGTGGGCCCATTTTGGACATTTTCACTTAGGGGTATACTCACTTTTGTTGCCAGCGGTTTAGACATTAATGGCTGTGTGTTGAGTTATTTTGAGGGGACAGCAAATTTACACTGTTACACAAGCTGTACACTCACTACTTTACATTGTAGCAAAGTGTCATTTCTTCAGTGTTGTCACATGAAAAGATAGTCAATTATTTACAAAAATGTGAGGGGCATACTCACTTTTGTGAGATACTGTATGTTGTATAGTGTTACTGAATTGTTACTGAAATATTAGCTGTAAAGCTATAACATGAAAAAGAATATGTCATAGATTTCTGTTACATGTTTTGACACATTACAAGTATACATTATTATGGTGCTAACCAAGTGTGATACACTATCAAAGTTTATGGCATTACCTGAGTAAGCCAAGCAAATACATAGGCTGTGGTACTAACCAAGCAAGCTAAAACAATGAAGGTTGTGGCACCAATTGAAAAGGCCAAGAATGGCCATGATAAAAATGGCCATGATGCCAACAGTGAGACTAATGTGAAACTAGTGTTCTGTTGCTTGATGTCTCATGGTGAAGAGTGCAATGTTATGATTTAACATACAGTAAGAGTTTTAGATTTTCAAGCAGGTATCTACTAAACAAACAAAGCTACTGAGCACAAGTCAACAACAATAATAAAATATTTTAGGTGTTTTATATATTTAAAGAAATAAAACTACAATATAAATTTTCAAAAAGCCAAAGTCATGAACAGAAAAGCAGCATTAACAGACAAACAGGACCTGAGAACATCAAGAGATTTTCTCTGCTGGTTTTCTTGTTCTATTAATAATTGAATAAGGTACAGAAGTGATCTTATTGATTAGGCTGGGGAAAACACTGAATGTCCAGGTGTACAGATTGTTTATTATTAATGAGATGATATTTAGGGCAGGGTTATTAAATGACAAGAACTCAGTGTGTGTCTCCAAAGAAAGTGTGAATCATAAAACTCTCAGTTCCAGTGAATTATTTGTGCATTCTCTGTCTGCCTTTTCCAGGGAAGAATGTATGGCCTCTTTGCTTGCCAGCTTCAGGGAAGGAGGTGTGTGATGTTTGTGCTTGTCACTCTCAGAGGAGGTGCTGCCACATTGCCTGTCAATCCCTGTGAAAATGGCATGGACTCTGTGTGATCCAGTGAAGAGGTGTGATTTCTTACTTTTCACGATGTAATCAATAAAAGTCAAACTGCTTGCAAAACACTGAATCACACTGCATCACAATAAAACAGTTATAAATCATATAGAAACATTGGTTGCTTTCTATTATATGTTTTTGTTGATCACATATCTATCATTCGTGATCATATAATTTCAGAAAAATAAAACAAAACAGATACACTACACTAATGTTAACAAGGTAACCAGTACAGCTCTTCTTTCTGATACCCTTTGTGTGTAAATGTATCAATAATTGAATCTGACCTCAGGAACATTGTTCCTGATTGCCTTTGCTAAACTTTTCCCATAGCACCATAAATCAGAGACCCATGTTAACCATGCTCAGAAGAAATGTAAATTCTGGTCTTTGCCGTATTCATCATCCTCCTAAAATAACAGCAGGCTCCGACACATTATTTAAATACAAGACAGTCATAAAAACAATTTAGGCCAATAAATTGTGGGAAGTAATAAGGGTAATGCTGTGGTGATAATGATGAGCCTGACTGTCCTTATTACTTGTGCAAATTTATGGTGTTATCAGGGGTTACCTTGTATACAATAACCCACAGTGACTGCAGAGGGAAGTCAATGCAGACAAATATACACATACATGCTTATATGTGAGTTTATCATTGACATTTGAAAAAAAATCTCATTGAAAAAACCCTGACACATACATCCAAATCTTTACATTAGAAACTGGAAATAAAATATTTTTAATCTACAAACCGTGTTTTGAAAATTAGTATTACTTATGACCTCTATATGTGGTGTTATTCTTAGAGGGATAACTGAAAATATTTGGGATCTGCTGAGAATGTGGCTATCAAATTTCATCAACAAACACTTTGGGTTTCCCCAGTTTTCTGGATTATCTGGCCCCACACTAATACTTTGCCCACTAATGATAACCAGAACCTGTAGCAGGATATATACAATTCTATGTTTATGGACATACTTTTTGTGTGTTTATTCCATCCATCTTCTACTGCTTACTCCTTCTTCAGGGTCGTGGGGGAACCTGGAGCCAATCCCAGGGAGCATCGGGCACAAGGTGGGGTACACCCTGGACAAGGTGCCAGTCCATCGCAGGGCACAAATCACATACACACTCACACACCCATTCATACATTACGGACACTTTACACACGCCAATCAGCCTACCATGCATGTCTTTGGACTCTCCCTAGGCCATGGACTCGGATGACTAGGCTGACATACATTAAACATGGCATAGTATAGGGTTGAGTATGTCTTGAGCTGGCACCCAGCACCTTTCCCCAGGACTGTAGCCATCTCAGTCGATTAGATATTTCAGTTTGCACTCTTGGCATCATGAGTTGAGTATCTACTTAATGGTGTATACTGGTTCTCCATTAATGTCCAGGGATGCAGGGGGGGGGGTGCCTTCTGGGAGTGGACCTGGCATGACTGGTTTGAGGTAGAAGATGTGAATGGAGGGGGCTAGACGACTGTGGTGTGGAAACTGTGGCTTATAGATTACCTCATTCATTCTTTGGAGGACCTTGAATCAGCCAATATATCAGTGGGACAACTTGAGCTTCCCTGCATGACTCTTAAGTCACCAGGTTCATAGTTTGGTCCATGCCATCTATCCGCAAACTGTAGATCCTTGACGGTGGTAGGCATGAACCAGTTAGTTATAGCTGACACTTTGTCCTGGTCCATAAGCACCTTGTGTACATGGAACTCACATCATGTCTTTGACATAGAATTGGTGTTTGAGAAGCTGTGCTAGAACTCTTAACATGCTGGATGTGGGTGGTTTTGTCAGGGAATAGATCAGAATATCATCGATGTAGGAGATAAAACTTCCACAACATTTGTTACAACATGAAATACTCAATGTGACCAGATGTGATGCTAAGTGCTGTCTTCCACTCACTTCCCTGATGTGTACCAGAATATAGGCACTTCACAAGTCAAGCTTTGTGAAGATTCATGCCTCATGGAGTTGTTCTAGGTTTGCTGGGACCAGTGGCAGAGGATGGCGATACTTAATTGTGACTTGGTTCAAGCCCCGGAAGTCAATGCATGGTCTTTGTCCACCCCCTTTTTTCTCCACAATGAAGAACCCGGCAGAGGCTTGTGACATGAAAGGGCAGATGTATATCTGTTTGAGGGCTCCTTCGACATATTCCTATATCACCTGTGACTCTTTGGCAGATAGGCGGTTGATACAGTTGTGCAGGGTGTAGATCCAGCCAGCAGCTCAATTGCACAGTCATCAGGGTAATGGGGAGGAAGGCTACTTGCCTTGGCCCTACTGAATACTTCCACTGATACAGTTGATATTCTGGGGGGGTGACAACTTGCTCTGTGGTGTCTGGGCTCTCAATGGAGGTGGAGGCCACTTAAACAGAGGGGAAATGAAGACAATTTACATGACAGTGAGCCGGCCAGCATGTGATTTGGTGTTCCTTCAACAAGATTTGGGGGTCGTGAGTGTGCATCCAGGGAAACCCCAATACCACTGGGGAATTTGTTGTTATGGTAACGAGCAGAGAGTGTGCGAATATGAAGGGTGATGGTTTCAATGTTCCGATGCATCCACTGTCGAGGGCTTGGAGCTGGAGTGGGTGTTCCAGTGAGTGTAAGGGTAGTTGAAGTTTCTGGGAAAGGGCAACATCAATAATGTTCCCTGCTGCACCACTAGAGTCAATCAGCACTAAAACCGAATAAAGACTTCCTGAGTGTTCAATATACACAGGGATCACAAAATTATGATGAGAGAGGAAATTTGCAGGACTAACCCTGGTGGAGTGAGCACTGCACTCAACCCTTTCAGCCAGCTGGATCACCGGAGTATTTTTCTGGGTGTGCGATAAATGGAGCCAACTGTGGCTGCACTGCAGTAGTTGGGGTGGAAGCCCGAAATTGAGCTAGCTGATCCGTCAGCATGTTAATTTGCTGTTGATTTTCCCCAATGAAACAGCCTTGTGCCGCTAATGCAAGGCACAACTCCTTGCCTCCTGCTGCGTCCATGGAGCTGCAAAGTATCCTGTCAGCGTTCAATTGAGGACACAAGTGTAGGTACTCACTGGTTTTATTTATCTTTGCAAACAGGACAAGACATAATCCAAAATCATGGTCAAACAACAGGCAAGGGTTAGGCAGTGTACAAACAATATGAACAAGGGCAAGTGAGATCAAAAACATAACAGCAGAAAGACGACAAAACCATAAACACAAACACAGAATTAGAATGCCTTGGTAACAACTGGTACGATATGACCGCACATACTTCCCAATCAATGTGAATACTGAGAAACCTTATATACTGTGAGTGTGGTGAGTGAGTCCAGGTGTGTGTAATCTACAATCAGGAGAGTGTGAATGTGAGCAGCTCTTGATGTTGTACAGTAGTTCTCAGCAGCAATGACTGTAGGCTGCACTGAGTTCTGGGAGTTGCAGTTAGATGCCGATTTCGGTGTCGACATGACAGTGATATCTGAATGTGGGTTAACAATTATCCCTCCCTTTGTCTCTTTGAAAAGCAGGCATAATCAACTTTGTATTAGAGTTGCTAAAAAATATTTCTGACTATGCAGGAATTTTGTACCCCTTGTAAGCCCATTGTAATATCCTTGTAACCTCCTAAATAATGTGTTTTCACAATATTTCTAGAAATAGTAAAAAAAAAATAAATAAATAAATAAATAAATAAATGCATATTAACCTGACTTTAGATGACTGTATATAAACCAAGGGGGCACAGTGGCTTAGTGGTTAGCATGTTTGCCTCTCACCTCCAGGGTTGGGGTCCAATTCCTGCCTCCACCCAGTGTGCATGGAGTTTGCATGTCTCCCCATACTTCCAGGGTTTCCTCCGGGTACTCCGGTTTCCTCCCCTAGTCCAAAGACATGAGTTGTAAGCTGATTGGCATTTCCAAATTGTCCATAGTGTGTGAATGGTTGTGTGAGCATGTGTGCAATTGTGCCCTGCAATGGGTTAGCACCTCATCCTGTCCCCTGGGATAGGCCCCAATCTCCTGGCAACCCTGTGTAGGATAAGCGGTACAGAAAATGGATGGATGAATGGAGGGATGAATGGACATAAACCATAGTCCATAGTCCACAACCACCAAAATTCCTCAGTCATCAACTTACCCCTATTCTACACAACATCATGTGACAGGGTGAAGTATATAATTAAAAACAATTGCTGTCTATTCATGTGACAATGAACTGCACAGTGTCACTCAGCCACTTGATTTTCTGTGTCTATTTCCACAACATTATGATCATATATATCTTCAATGTTCTGAAATTGTTGATGTTTTTGAAGTGCTTAAGATGCAAAAATGTTGCTTAAATGTATATTTATTGTTAGGAAATGTAATTCTTGTGCAATCACTGCTCTGTTGCCGAACTGACTCTTTCATATAGGCTACTGTGGAGAAAAATATTTGTCCCTTCATTGTTCTGTTTTAAACTCGAGCAATACTTGGTTTTGGTCATGCATTCGACCATAGAATAGAGCACTGTCTGAAGTGTCTCCATATTAAAGAAAAAGTGCAAAAACACCTTTTCTCATAGGATATAACAGAATATTTACCAACATATTGTATCTATTCCCTGGCAGTATTAACATTCCTTTTATCTGTGTTATCATAGTATTT
This sequence comes from Ictalurus punctatus, assembly GCF_001660625.3. Taxonomy (NCBI): domain Eukaryota; kingdom Metazoa; phylum Chordata; class Actinopteri; order Siluriformes; family Ictaluridae; genus Ictalurus; species Ictalurus punctatus. The sequence goes on from NC_071284.1 coordinate 25,765,214, forward strand.
GACAAATCCTCATGCACAAGTCAGTTCATGTGCTCGTACTGCTGTTCAGGACTTTTAACAGGGTTTGCAGTATTAATGCATCTGTGCATTGTGTTGTTTAGTTTTTATTATATATTGTACAGTGCACTATTGTATAGTCACTGGCCAAATCATGTATATCCTCATGTCTCTTAACATCTCTCTGTTGACTACACCTGACTATTTGTACATCTTTTTATAGTAAGTAAAAGACAGCATAAAAGTTCCAGAAACAGGAACATGCAAAAATGTGAATGGAATGTTAAGAGACTTAGATTTGGAAGAGACATACACACCTGCTTTTTTCTAGAACGTGCTTACTGAGGAAAGACCAATATAATGTTCATATACCCTAGAAGTATGTACATTTAGAAATCTTGTCTAAATGACTGCTTTAAAGCACACTATAGACTCAGTTGTGTTTATCATGAATATCTACTTGAAGCAAACAGGAGTACAAACACACACAAGAAACATAAAGCACAGAGAAGTGCTGGTCCTTATTTTTCATGCATACCTGAATTGGTACTGCTCTTTTATTGACGGACTAATTGACTTGAAGCTAATGGGCTACGATGAAGAACAAGCCCTTTGCCTTCAGCATGCAAACAAATGCAGCAGGACTGTAATAAAAGACAGGCAATCACACAAACCAGCAGATTTACATGACATTAATGACAGAGAAGCTCACACCCATTGATCTCTGCATGCAAATGAACCCTAATTAAATCTCTGTAATTAGGGCATTTGCAAAGTACCACTTGCAGGCAGTAGTCCAAGAGATACATACAGCTGAGACCTGATGTATTAGGGTTCAAAATCCTGAGTCCACTACTGAGAACTATGTTTATTAAATCAGTTATCAAATATTAATACATAATATTACTCAACTGAACCTATTGCATTCTTTTTATACATTAAAAAAAATAAACAAAGTCAAACTAGGGACATAAGACAAAAATGAATAAATAAATAAATAAATAAAATTACCTGGGTAAGTTTACTCAGAGTTTACTTAGAGTTAAGCCGGGTTCACACTGTATGATTTTGGCCATCTGAGACATTGAGAATCCTAAAAGATTCCTATAATCCTAGGCCAAAATCTTTAGTCTTTGACCGCTAGCTTGACATGGTCCCCAACAGCTGATTAATGGCCATTACAAACAAAGTGTTCCTCACATTAAATTCTGGCAGTTTCAGAACATTTGAGGCACAGTCCTGTAGTGTGGCTTCTCTGAGTCTTCTTGTGTGCGTCCTTTTTTACAGTGTAACATTAATGACAACTAAGATCCTACAGTGTGACGTGGCTTACAGCGCGGATCATGTTCATAAGTCTGACAAGCAACAGTCACCAAGGACTATTAAAAAGCGCACAGTGTGCACCCTGCTTTAATGGATAACCTCAATTTTCAGTTCTAAAAAAATGGAGGTAATTTTTAGGGTATCTAAGTGAAAGGAAATTCTCTTATACCATGTACTCTCTTATATTATGAACTGATATCAAATACCTATGATGAATGGATTCATTTAATTACATGGTATTCATTTGATTACCTCTTTAAATAAGCTGATCAACTGCTATCCTTGATTATATTATGCATTTCCGTGTCAACATGACACAGGACTTATTTTGTATTATGACTATGTGCTGTGTGTTTTGTTTCAATCTGTCTGACACCTGAACCAGTAGAAACAGTCCACGCACTGCTTCTTATAAATGTGTATAAATACTCTTGTTTTGCCTGAAATAAATGAGAAGTCTTTGTGAACATTCATATGTGTCAGTGTGTGTGTTCATTCGGACTCTCCAGGCGTGCCTGACTCTCTGTGGTAAACCACACTTTCTAAAAGTTAATAGAAGTTAATGGTAAAACAGGCTGGAAGGCATGACGGACGATCTGACAGGCATAATCTGAGATTCCTGGGATACATGGAAATCCAACAATTTGGTGTCGGAAATGCGATTACTCTGGACCAGGTGAGTGTTTTTTCTTTCGTCTCTGGTGCGGTGTAATTTCGTAGCCATAATCATAATTAGAGAAGTGAGTGATTATCTGACACCGATAATCTATACTCTGGTCTATGATCCTCTGTAACGTTGGTGCCCGCCTAATCTAATAATTGTATTTTATATTTGTAGAATAATTTGCAAAACTGTGTGTGGTTTGCCTAAGAAAGTGTTATATTTGTATTGTAGTATTGTGTGTTAAGTATTATTGTGTTATTGTGCGTGTTGTTTTCCAAGTTAAGTATCCAGGGTCTCCGTCCAGCCCGGTTCTTCCGTCTCCTGGCATGACACCCAGAGATTGGATAGAGACCGTGTTAGGCGGATTCTTTACGGTTCCATATTTAGATTGTTTATACTGCTGGTCAGTTGCATGCGCGCCACAGCTTCAAATTATTTCAACTTTGAGCCGGTTCCTGGTCCTTTGAGCCGCGGGTATTAGCTCAGATCAAACGAATGATTTATGACGGGGAAGGTGATCCGGATTGGGATTATGCGTATATGGCAAAATGTTATATGGGATGGTTTCGCCTACTCCCCTTATGGAATAAACATTATAATTTCAAGGACAAATTATCTAAAACGTTTCATGTGAATGATAGGACATCTCGTGCACCAGCACCACCACGTAGAACTAAAGTTTCAATCCTAAATTCCAGCACTGCCGCTGCTCCGATTTCAAAGCAAAAACCCACTCATGCTAAACCGCACATATACACAGCGCGAGCGGTGTCCTGTCGTGCTCATCTCCCATTGACCTGTCCTGATTATTTGTTTAGACACATCATGTCATTATTGTAAGAAACCTGGCCACTGGGCTCGTGACTGTTATGCTAAAAAAACGAGATCAGCTGCAAAAGAGAGGTCAAGGTGGCCGTGGTTTTAGGGTAAGAGGTGGCCTGCAGTATTTTCCTGCACAATCTGTCCCATATTATCATCCTGGTCAATATCAGCTCACTCCTCATGTGCATGGCACATCTCCTGTCCCCGCTGCTGCAGGGAGGGCGAGGTCCCAATCAAACCATCAATCAGATACGTTTCCACCTCCACCTCCTTCTTAATACCACAATCAATAGAGAGCCACAGAGCCCTTGTGACCAGTGTGCTGATCAAACTTAAACGCAGCTCCAAATCATTCATTTAATTTTAATTTTAATTCCGCGTGTTTCCCTGTTTGGAAACTGAATGAAAGTGTTTTGAATTCCATGATGACGTTACTCTAAACACAGCGAGCGCACGAGAGAGGGAGAGAGCGCGCGAGAGAGGGCCCTGCTGCTTCTCTGGTGGATAGAACAGCGCGCTGATACGTTATTTTAACGCTAATACGTCATTTTAACTCAAACGAAAGACTTTCTTCTTATTGCCATTGTATATAATATTCAGGGATTGTTATGAATATGAGTACAAATTATTATAACGTTTGGATCATGAATTAATTTTCACGCATGAATTCGTAAACATGCCGGAGTGTCTTTTTAATTTTGCATTCTCTGGCTCTAAATTTCTAATCCTCTGATTGTGGAAACGCAGTAACTCTCCTAAATCAGCTCAATTTGTCAGAATATGTCTCATTCAGAATCAGATCCCAGTTTACAGACTCTGCCTAACTCTGTGGGCAGACTACAAGGACATGCTATCCCTATCAGCTGTCAAAACATTCTCATTCTGTGTATGTAAAACAATATCCCTTGTCTGAATCGAAAGCCCTTGATATTGATGTTATTGTTAATTCTCTGTTACAGCAAGGTGTTTTGAAGCCCTGTGTGAGTCCGTATAACACGCCTGTTAATCCTGTTCCCAAGCCTGATGTCACGTGGCGAGTTACACAAGACCTGTGTTTCAATGTTGTGTTTTTCCTGTTTCTAATACATTAATAGCTTCACACCAGGCGTGGTTTAGCATGGTAGATTGTGTTCTGTTGTTTCAGTGTTCAGCCACTGTTTGCATTTATGCAAGGGGATGCCAGCTGACCTGGACATGCCTGCTAAAGGGCTACGTTGGCCCCGTGTTTTCTCGTGGTGTGGTGAGACTCTTTGCAAGATCTCCATGACGACACCCGTGTGCTGCAATACGGGACGATCTTCTGATACCTTCTGAGTCAGAAGCTGCTGAACTGCAAATTTGAGACTGCTGGAACATCTGGCTCACAATGGATTCAAGGTTTCACGTACAACATTGCACCTATGTAAAACAAAAGTCAAATGTTTGGGTTTTCTCTTATCAAAAGGACAGAGAAGGCTGTCGGATGGCCGGATGTCGGTTGTTTATAATTTCTCAACTGTCCGCTACTAAACACCTCAAGGCCATCATAGAACATTCAATCCACTTTTGACTCCTGGGACCCATACTCCAGTGACACACACAACTGAGACTGGTTTCTGCATTTAAATATTTAAAAACTGTTTCATGTTCCTCTCTCCAGCCCTGGGTCTGCCAGACTACACGGAACTTTACCATCTGCCCACTAACACTATGGGGGTGGCACAGGATCATGCTGGACTACCCGCATGTGTCTGCGTGCAATGGCTGAGACTGCTGCTCTTTTGGTAATAGATGCAGAATGATTGTTTCTGACACCCTTTGGTGTTGCACAGGTGAAACGGGTATTATCCAACATTGAAACACAACACATGACGGCTCAGCACAGAAGTGGTTATGAAACTATTCTCTGTGCTACAGCAAATTTGAGCATTAAATTTGTCTGCTAAATTCACAGGATGACACCATTCCTTTACCTGAAAATCATGATTGTTTAAAAGAAATTGTTTCTTCATGTAGCATTCGATCTGATCTCTCTGATACTCCTTTGTTTAATAGTATGTTTTTGTAGACGGATCGTGTTCTAAGCCCGACACCAATCTCACACTCCACTCTAGTTGACAAATCTAATCTCTTCCTGTGCTAAACCAACAGCTCTCGCGATCGTCAAAACAAAGACGGCATCTCACATCGTTCTCTATCATGAGTGTTGTCTGATATGACCTCCAAATTTGTATACGTGACTTATGTCCTCAAATAAAGACACATCTGTCACAATGTTTGCTATGTCTACAAAATAATACCTCTGATTCTGCTGTAAAGCAGAGGCCTTTTGATGCTTTTTGAATGTCTGCAGGTTGATTTTACCTATATGTCAACTGTTGGACCACATAGAATGTTGTTGGTCATGGTAGACCATTCCTTTAAATGGGTTGAGGCTTTTCCATGCGCGAGGGAAAATTCTAAAACTATTGTCAGGATTTTGGCGAAGGGGTACTGCCTGATCTGACCTTTAACATGCCGTACTTACTGAAATTTGAATGACGCCATCTAATGCCACAGGCATTTCACCCTTTGAGGTATTATTTGGTTGAACCCTCTCCCACGGCTTGGAAAATGTCTACTAACCTTTCTCAGTCCACAGGAAGAGGTGTTGATATTCATCTAGACAACTATGTATTTAAATTGCTTGATGTGTTGTGGACGTGCTAAATAACCGTTACCCCTCACAGTAACTCATACTTTTTTGTTCCAGGAACCCAGGTGTTATGACCTCAGAAGGACCGATCCAGAGACATGCAAGTTGGTTAAAAGCTGTTAACAAATGAGCTCTGTCCATTCTATTTTTCATCCACCTATTCTCTATGACAGGTTGCCCATTCGAGAACGTACCTGTACCCCTGACAAGGTCTGAGCATCTGTGAACATGTCTACAAAGGAAGGAAGTCCTGTCCTGCTGGCTGACCTGATTCACACTTTACACATATACATATAGTTTTTTCTGTATTAGCTCTAATTACAAAATCAATAATATGTTTTTACGTTATTGTCTTTTTCTGTTCCTGTGACAAAATGTTTGTAATGTGACATGTAATGTGCAAAGAAGTGTGAACGCAATCAGGCAAGAGAAAAGTGTAATATATTATATTTATTTAGTGCTGTCGAGCACTTGGTGCTGGTAGGGTGGGAATTTTTCCCCCTTAGAGGTTTTTTCGCCCAATCCTGAGTGCGAGGTTTGGTTTTTGGGGAGAAGCAACACACTGTGCAGTCCCGACAAATACAAAACTGAGAGATAGGCCCGGTTGAGAAAGATAGGGATGTGTAGATCCAATCACGTATTTACTCGTTTTAGCCACTCATACAAACAAGTAGTTACAGTCAGAGACTCGTTTGATGATGCATATGACCGCCGTAATTATGGCTTTGTTAGAGTAATCCTCCGACAGTTAACCTATGACTTTAGAGAATTCATTTTGTTTATTCTATGCTACACTAGAATAAAAGAGAAGATTGAAAGGAAATTCTCTTATACCATGTACTCTCATATTATGAACTGCTATCAAATGCCTATGATGAATGTATTAATTTAATTACCTTGTATTCATTTGATTACCTCTTTAAATAAGCTGATCAACTGCTATCCTTGATTATATTATGTATTTCCGTGTCAACATGACACAGGACTTATTTTTTATTATGACTATGTGCTGTGTGTTTTGTTTCAATCTGTCCGACACCTGGACCAGTAGAAACCGTCTATGCACTGCTTCTTATCAATGTGTATAAATACTCTTGTCTTGCATGAAATAAACGAGAAGTCTCTGTGAACATTCATATGTGTCAGTGTGTGTGTTCATTCGGACTCCCCAGGCGCACCTGACTCTCTGTGGTAAACCACACTTTCTAAAAGTTAATAGAAGTTAATGGTAAAACAGGCTGGAAGGCATGACAGACAATCTGACAGGCATAATCTGAGATTCCTGGGATACATGGAAATCCAACACTAAGCCATAGCAACTTACTTTCTGATCATAACCTGGTCTGGAGCAGGTTATGTTCCAGGATTAGTTTGTTTCAAAGAGCTGATGGCACATAATGTGCCCTTTTGAATAATATCCAGTGAACAAGGAAGTATGGATTATATATCTCATATACAGATGAATATTTGCGGGAGTGTTAGCATTATTTGCTAGAATCATTTATTTATTTACCAAACCATTTGAAACCTAACATCAACAACATGACACATCGTGGATCAGTGCTTAACACCAAGCACCTTTTATGCATTGCTCTTATTTTATTTATTTTTTTTGCCACAGGAGAGTTTTCTGTATAAGGTGGGTGATGCAGAGCATGTGGAAAAGGCAACGGTGTACAGTATCTCACAAAAGTGAGTACACCCCTCACATTTTTGTAAATATTTGATTATATCTTTTCATGTGACAACACTGAAGAAATGACAGTTTGCTACAATGTAAAGTAGTGAGTGTACAGCTTGTATAACAATGTAAATTTCCTGTCCCCTCAAAATAACTCAACACACAGCCATTAATGTCTAAACCACTGGCAACAAAAGTGAGTACACCCCTAACTGTTTGCGGGCTTTCTTGTACATCATCTTCCTTCTGTGACAACAGCCATGCAGACCAATTTGATGCAGTGTGCGGCGTATGGTCTGAGCACTGACATGCTGACCCCCCTCACCCCTTCAACCTCTGCAGCAATGTTGGCAGCACTCATACGTCTATTTCCCAAAGACAATCTCTGGATATGATGCTAAGCATGTGCACTCAATTTCTTTGGTCGACAGTTGCACCTGCCTGAACAGGGGGCGTGAACATAACCTTCCCTGGTGGTTCATATATGAGACCACTGCTGTGTTGTCTAACACAACTAGCACATGGTGATCTCTCAACTGAGGAAGAAAGAATTTCAGTGCTAGAAATACAGCCCGCATCTCTAGGCGATTTATATGCCGCTCCAGATGAGGGCCACTCCAACGACCGTGAGCTGGACAGCCATTTAAGACTGCACCCCAGCCTGTGAGGGACGCATCTGTCATTACCGTCTTGCGGTAAGAAGATGCCCCTAGAGTGTGACCCGAGGCTAGAAACTGGGGACACCTCCAAATACTCAGAGCACGTAGGCATCGCGCGTGACACTGATTACTCTCAGTGAATTTTCAGCCACGACTGAAACAGTCTCATGTGCAATAGGCCCAATGGTATGACATTGGCTGCTGCTGCCATAAGGCCCAACAGTCTCTCGTAGAGAGATGCCCAGACCTAGCTTTATCTTGCTGAAAGTTGATAGGATCGATCCTACGCGTGTTGGGTATAGAAACGCCCTCATTGTAGTAGAATCCCATATAACCCCTAGAAAAGTTGTCCTCTGCACTGGAGAAAGCATACTTTTCTTGAGGTTCAACCTGAGCCCCAAGCTCCTCATGTGGGCGAGAACAACATCTCGATGTTGAACTGCCTGTTCCCTGGATCGTGCTAGAATTAACCATTCGTCCAGGTAGTTTAGTACACGGATGCCCTGGAGTCGCAAGGGAGCCAGAGCAGCATCCAGGAACTTTGTGAAGGTGCAAGGGGATAAAGCTATCCTGAAGGGAAGAACCTGAAATTGGTGTGTGTTGTCTCCAAACGCAAACCTCAGGAACTTCCTGTTACTGGGCGATATTCCTATGTGGAAACATGCATCTTTCAGGTCTATTGCACAAACCCATGCTCAGACTGAATCTGTGGAACGATAAGTTCCACATGGCCGAAGAGTACGGTTCAGATGACGCAGATCTAAAATTGGCCGCATACTCCCATCTTTTATGCGGACCAGGAAATAATGTCTGTAAAAACCTCTCTCCCTTAGGGAACGGGGTACATGTTCTATGGCTCGTTTGTCCAAAAGGGAACTTACTTCCTGCGCTAACACTGGGCTCTGCTCTGTGCTGACAACTGTGGTGAGCACACCTCTGAACCGGGGGCTCGAGTTCTGAACTGGACCTGGTAACCCTTTTCTATGGTAGACAGAACCCATGGAGACACATTTGGCAGTAGTTTCCATGCTGCCAAATGGTCTTTCAGTGATGTTAGCTTTTCCACATTTTTTTTGGAGGGAAAGCATCAGATTTCCGTCGCCCTGTGACAGCTCGCTGACCAGAGAAGGCTGAAAACGTGGGATGGCCTTGGCCAGGGCAGGCCCTACAGTAGCACTGGGGGCTATCTGCCCTAACAACCTCATGTCCCCTGATACGTCCCTCCGTGGCCCATCAGGACCGTTCCTTCCTTGCCTGCTTTGCTTTTATGATCATTCTTAGATCAGGCCTCTTAGCAGACTGTGGCTGTGTCCACCCGGTCCCCATGGCTTTCTGCAGGGGGAAGCGGGCCACCACACTTGCCTTCTGTGCCTCCCTCGCACTAGCGCTGGCTCCATGAGTGGAGCCCAGGGCGAACTCGACACGACGGGGAAGGAACTGGCTGAACGCTGCCGTTTGATGTTTTGCCTCGCAAAACCTGTCGGCGATGGCATTAACCGTGCTGCCAAACAGGCCGGAAGGTTTAACAGGGGCGTTCAGCAAGGAGACCTTATCTTTGTCCCCCATCCCTGAGATGTTGAGCCATAGGTGCCTCTCCGCCAATATCGGGCTACCCACTGAACGGCTGACATGAAGGGCCATTTGTTTGGTCGCCCGGAGAGATAAATCTGTGGTGCGGCACAGCTCTGCTACTGCCTCGGGCCATATTCCCTCCCCAGTATCTAGCTCACTCAGCACGTCTGCTTGGTAGGCCTGCAACACTGCCACTGTATGCGGTGACCTACAAGCAAGACCCGCTGCAGCATAGGCTTTGCCCACCAACACCAAGGTGGCCTTACATGGCTTAGAAGGTAAAGTTGGCCTCCCTAAATTACCTGCCGTTGATGAAGAGAGGTGGCTGGCAAGCGCCTCCTCCACCTTTGGCATCGCTAAATAGTATCACGCATACTCTATACTGTTCCTAGTGTACACGTCAAACAAGAAGTATACTTTGGGCTTCACATTTCCTTATTGTGAGCTAATCATCTGGGGGTCCATCCTGACATAAAACACACTGTGTCTCTTCCATTTGGTACTCTGGTCATTGTTACAGTGAGGGGAAAAAAATATTTGATCCCCTGCTGATTTTGTACGTTTGCCCACTGACAAAGAAATGATCAGTCTATAATTTTAATGGTAGATTTATTTGAACAGTGAGAGACAAAATAGCAACAAGAAAACCCAGAAAAACGCATGTCAAAAATGTTATAAATTGATTTGCATTTTAATGAGGGAAATAAGTATTTGACCCCCTCTCAATCAGAAAGATTTCTGGCTCCCAGGTGTCTTTTATACAGCTAACGAGCTGAGATTAGGAGCACACTCTTAAAGGGAGTGCTCCTAATCTCAGCTCGTTACCTGTATAAAAGACACCTGTCCACAGAAGCAATCAATCAATCAGATTCCAAACTCTCCACCATGGCCAAGACCAAAGAGCTCTCCAAGGAAGTCAGGGACAAGATTGTAGACCTACACAAGTCTGGAATGGGCTACAAGTCCATTGTCATGCAGCTTGGTGAGAAGGTGACAACAGTTGGTGCGATTATTCACAAATGGAAGAAACACAAAAGAACTGTCAATCTCCCTCGGCCTGGGGCTCCATGCAAGATCTCACCTCGTGGAGTTGCAATGATCATGAGAACAGTGAGGAATCAGCCCAGAACTACACGGGAGGATCTTGTCAATGATCTCAAGGCAGCTGGGACCATAGTCACCAAGAAAACATTTGGTAACACACTACGCCGTGAAGGACTGAAATCCTGCAGAGCCCGCAAGGTCCCCCTGCTCAAGAAAGCACATATACATGCCCATCTGAAGTTTGCCAATGAACATCTGAATGATTCAAAGGACAACTAGGTGGAAGTGTTGTGGTCAGATGAGACCAAAATGGAGTTCTTTGGCATCAACTCAACTCGCCATGTTTGGAGGAGGAGGAATGCTGCCTATGACCCCAAGAACACCATCCCCACCGTCAAACCTGGAGGTGGAAACATTATGCTTTGCGGGTGTTTTTCTGCTAAGGGGACAAGACAACTTCACCGCATCAAAGGGACGATGGACGGGGCCATGTACCATCAAACCTTGGGTGAGAACCTCCTTCCCTCAGCCAGGGCATTGAAAATGGGTCGTGGATGGGTATTCCAGCATGACAATGACCCAAAACACACAGCCAAGGCAACAAAGGAGTGGCTCAAGAAGAAGCACATTAAGGTCCTGGAGTGGCCTAGCCAGTCTCCAGACCTTAATCCCATAGAAAATCTGTGGAGGGAGCTGAAGGTTCGAGTTACCAAACGTCAGCCTCGAAACCTTAATGACTTGGAGAAGATCTGCAAAGAGGAGTGGGACAAAATCCCTCCTGAGATGTGTGCAAACCTGGTGGCCAACTACAAAAAACGTCTGACCTCTGTGATTGCCAATAAGGGTTTTGCCACCAAGTACTAAGTCATGTTTTGCAGAGGGGTCAAATACTTATTTCCCTCATTAAAATGCAAATCAATTTATAACATTTTTGACATGTGTTTTTCTGGATTTTGTTGTTGTTGTTGTTATTCTGTCTCTCACTGTTCAAATAAATCTACCATTAAAATTATAGAATGATCATTTCTTTGTCAGTGGGCAAACATACAAAATCAGCAGGGGATCAAATACTTTTTTCCCCTCACTGTACACTTCAGAGAAGCTCAGGGGCATACAAAGGTATGTTTATTTACCATACGAAATGCTACCTTGCACCATCAGAGGAGTTTTTTGCCATCAAGCACTTTTTACCCTCAGAGATGCTTTATCATCACGAATCCTATGTCCGTGACACTGACCATTAAGTTTGTAAGTTACCTTTATTTCTATTTTCTGCATATCATTCATTTGTGATTTTGTATAAAAAATTCATTTGATATTCTATCTCTAAATACTCAGTAGTTCTTTTGAAAGAAGGTATGATGCATTAAGAGTGCATGATGTGTATGTTTTGTATGGTTACTAGAAAGTTAAAGTTTCATACATTAAACAAGTTGGAATTTGACCTCTGACAAGCTAATAGAAAAGGCTAATACTTGCAAGTTTAGACAAACCCTCTGACAAGTAAAATAGGAAAGACCTAGGCTTGCACTTCAACAGATACATCTGAGCTAACAAAATAATTGTTTAATAAATAGGCTACATAAAAGCCTCTGACATAGGAATGTCATTTTAATGAAAGTTTAGCTTGAAGTTGTTTTAGAGTAAATACTATTAGAACCCTGAGATTTTACACTTCTAGCACTAACTAGAAGATTATTCTATGGAGTCATATAAATAAGTTAACATGTATTATTAAATGAAGTCAGATATTTAAATCATAAACTTAAACACACCTTCGGCTACACCCATTTTCGTCTTTGTTTATGCACTGTAAAAAGTAATTCAGAGGAACTATTACCAGAACTTATTTAAGTGCATGGCTGCAATACAAAATTTCTAATTTATTGATTTAATTAAACCTTTTAATTTGAAAATATTTTGATGAGTTGTGTTGATATAATTATGCTGATAATTACATCAACTTAATATTGTGTGTCACTGAAACTGAAATTTCTGAAACTGAAATTTTCTTTAATTGATTTAAAGCAAAATTTAAGTTGTAGTAACTTAATGAAATTGGCTTGCTAACTTAATTTTTCTAAACCTTGAGTTCAGGATTTCAAGTCCCCTTCCCCTGCTCACTTAACATGCCTGGACAAGTACAGACAAATAACACAGAGTGTTAGAGGGCCTTGCTGAGCAAAACCATAAAAAGGACATTGCAAGGCGAGTATCATTTCATTTACAAATAAATTCTAGTAAAGCAAATGAATTTGGGCATATTCACAATTGTTATATGACCAATAGTGGACTCGTGTACAGAGGTTAGGCTACACCTGTTAATACAGTTGCTACATTGATATAGCATAATACAGTACTGATAGTCCTTTTTCACTGTATTCACTATTCCTATCTAACTTTTTATTCGTTATTTAAAAGATAAAGCTTTTATGAATTTACATTGGTTGTTCACATATCTAAATTTAACTCACGAAATTTCCATCATTAGCAGGTTAGCGATGTCTTTAAAAATAACTCCACAGAAGTGTGACCGTTAAAATTTTTTAATATTCTTGTGAGAAAGCTCACGCGCATGGTTTAAAATCAACAAATACCATATTGATCCATTTTATAATTTCATTTACACATAAATTCTACTAAAGCAATGAATTTGGGCATACTCTCAATTGTTATATGACCAATAGTGGACTCGTGTACGGAGGTTTGGCTACACCTGCTAATATCGTTGATGAAATCTGTTACACAAAGCTAACGCTAGTCATATGTAGCAGTGTAATTTGACCATCTACCCTTTAGTTTAGCGAGTAGCAGTGGATAAGAATGAGAGTTTCATTTGACAAGTTTGCTCAGCTAGCGAAGGCTTTTCATTTGTGCCGTAGGGAGGAAAAGCATTC